>NC_092337.1:129462500-129762500 GCF_046630445.1 Rutidosis leptorrhynchoides
TTGGACAACGCATATTCGTTCATAAAAACCGTTAGTGTACAACAACATATACCACTAACTCGGACAACACATATCCATTCATACAAATACATACATCATATACATACATGTATATTTATCCCACTCACCTTAACACCAAGATGATGATTATGCACTCCCGAAAGCTTCAAAGCAAAGTACCTAATACATTAAGTACACAAATCAACATACAAATAGTGGAATTAACCACCATCACTTAACTCTTGAGCATTTAATGACCCAATTGCATTAAATGACTCACTTACACCAAAACCGCCCATTAATGGCCAAGACTCATTATAAATCACTAAGAGCTAGTGATTATAGTCCAATATCAACAACTAGCACCATCTAGGGTATTCTCATACCCATTTCACCCAACTAGGTCAACAATCACTCATTCGACCCATTTTAATACTTATACTCACAAACTTTGGTCAAACTTAACCCATTAACAAGCTTTCATTATTTCACAAGTGTATTAGTGACTAACACCACCATTAACACTTACAACTCCCAAATTACATGACCAAACCCTAGATTAACTCCATTTGGGTTTCCCTACATCCAATTAGCCCAAATTCACCCATTAAGTCCCCAAATGGGTCTTACAAGCCTCAAATGGCCAAACCCTAGCCATAATTTAACTAAAACTCAAAATACGGAGTTAAGACTTAACAACACTATCCACTCATAGCTAAGAACGAGGAGAACAACTTTACTTCTTGCTCCAAGGATCGAATCTCAAATCTTCAGTCTCAAATCTCACTTTGAAATTAAATGGGTTTTATGTTTTGAGAGGAAATAGAGAAAGAAATTGGAAAAAAAAATGAATAAGAATGGATAAGTGATTGAGATTTAATGTCCCAATCAGATCCATACACTAAAAGATGGATATACCCTAGAATTTCCCTTTTTAAAAGCTGAATTCGGAACCAGTTACACAGAAGGGTCACGGCGCGACCCCGTTTCTCGCGGCGCGACGATGCGAATGATTTTTGATCTGAAAAACGTGCCTCCTGAATTTGTTTTGGGTTCAACGTCGTGGCGCGGCAGAAACCATCGCGGCGCGGCAAAGGCCTGCGACTGATCATTTCGACAACTTAACTCGATTAACAATTTATTCGACTTGTACACTCCAATCCCACTTCCTATATTCACCTAGCCTTCACTAAATAATCTCACAAGACTCGACACTTATCGAAACCAATGCATATACTCATACATGCATACATTCTCAAATATATATATAGATATATATTTACACATCAACTAACACTTTAACTCATTTAATCACATGTACAGGAAAAACGGGATGTTACAACTCTCCCCCACTTGAATCGGAGCACGTCCTCGCGATCCAAGCCGCATGACAAGCCGGAAGATAAACCAAAACAAACTCTTCGAATTCCCACGTAAACTCAGAACCATTTCGATGACGCCATTGCACTTTGAAGGTTCTAACTTCTTTGTTACGCAACAATTTAATCTTTTCATCAAGAATAGCTATCCGTTCTTCAACGTACTCTAGCTTGTTGTTCAAGGTAATCTCATCTGGTGGCACCTAAGTCGAGTCATCCGCAAGACACTTACGGAGATGGGAAACATGAAACGTATTATGAATCCCCGCAAGCTCTTTGGGCAACTCTAGTCTATAAGCAACCTCACCAACACAAGCCAAAACCTTGAAAGGACCTTTAAATCGAGGAGCTAACTTTCCTCGTTTTCGAAACCGAATAACACCTTTCCATGGCGAAACCTTAAGCATCACCATGTGAAACAACCCAACCCGTATTCCATACGATAAATTGTTTTTTTTATACAATACACATTTACGCGTCAATTAAATATGTAAACCATTCCACAAGTTCCATTTAAACGTACAACAATTTAGATGTTTACTAAAGGCACAAAGGCCAGTAATTAAGTTTAATACAAGTTTGACCAACTACAATGATAGTTTATAATCCAAACGACATTCGAGCATGGTTTGGAGCTAAACTACCCAAAATGTTAGGCCACTTCACAAGCTATCCAAAAAGCACCCCCTGTCAACACAAACGGGAGACAACTAATCCAACCGTATGCCCTTACCCTTGTCCAAGCCGGAACCTATAAAAATGGTAAACAACGAGAGGGTAAGCAATGCTTAGTGAATGCAATAGTTATACATACATATATATAACCCATCTATTTGCAATCACAAATACCAAATACCTCGCACGAACATGTAACTCACATAGCAAGTCAATCATACCCGAAATACCAACAAGTCGTACATTGACACCAAATCTCATTAGCATATACTCATCACCATATATATATATATATATATATAATGCTAAATGATCACAACACAATATGGTTAACCATAACGCTATGGTGCTTCCGGCACGTGGTTCACACCATACGCATTTGAGTCTCACTCTTTTATAGTGCTACCGGCACATGGTTCACACTTTGACGCTACCGGCACGTGGTTCACGCCTCATTTTATAGTGCTACCGGCACGTGGTTCACACTCGATGCTACCGGCACGTGGTTTACATTCTATATCCATCACATACATGTTATGGCACTACCGGCACATGGTTCATACCATAACATTCACAAATAAACACGCCATATACATGAACGTATAATTATTCCACTCACCTTGTCACAATGATGATTTAGCACTTCCGAGCTTCAATGTAATGTACCTAAATCATTAAGTGCACATTCAAATTCACAACTAGTAGGATTAATCACAATACTCCCACTTGAGCATTTAATGACCCAATTTGCATTAAATGACTCAACTACTCACAACCGTCCATAAATGGCCAAGACTCGACTTTAATTACTAAGACTAGTGAATTAAAGTCTATTAACTTTAATTAACACAAAACTTAGGGTAATCCATATCCATTTCATCCCATTAGGTCAACTAGCACATTTTGACCCATTTTAACTTACTTAAACTCACAATCAAGTCAACTTACCCATTAACCCTTCTTTCATAATCTTAAAGTGTATAAGTGACTAACAACACCAATTGACACTTACAACCTCAAATCACAAGGTCAAAACCCTAGATTGTGGCTATTAGGGTTTCATTACAACACATAACCCAAACTCACCCATTTTTACCCTCAAATGGGTCATACAAATCTCTAGTGACCCAAACCCTAGTCATTGACCAATTAAAACTTAAAACATAAAGTTAGAACTTACCAAGACTATCAACGCGTGGCTAGTAACAAGGAGAAAAACTTTAAATCTCGCTCCTAGGTTTGATTCACAAATCTTCAACTCCAAATTTCAAGATTAAACTTAGTGGGTTTTGTGTTTTGGGAGAGAAATTGGAAAGAAAATAAAAAAGGAAATGAAATAAATGGATGTGTGGTGGAGAGTTAATGCTCCCATCAGATTTACATGTCAAATTACCATTTTATCCCTTAAAGTAATTTAATTTAAGCTAAAACCGGAATCAGAACCGCAGAACTGTCGCGGCGCGGCCATAATCGTCGCGGCGCGACACATAAAGGGAAAATGGACCCTTCTTAACCCATTCTATGATCCAGGTTTGCTTTGTTTGTTGCGTCGCGACCCAATTCGTCGCAGCGCGGCATTAGCCTGATCCTGGTCACTTTGACCATTTAACACAAACCAAGGTTCCAACAACTAGTCCACCTCATTTGCTCTTCCCATTCATGACTAACTTTCAACCCTAAGTCTCACACGACTCAACGCCATCGCGACACATCAATATACACGCTCACGCACGTATTCTCAAATATATATACATATACATATATATATACACACACATATACATGAACTAACTCATGAACTAACACTTTGGCTCATTTAATCACATAAACGAACAAGTTATAAACGTGCTGATAATTAAGTTTGTACCTTTAAGTAAGCACGGGAAAACGGGATGTTACAACTCTCCCCCACTTGAATCGGAGCGTGTCCTCGCGATCCAAGCCGCATGACACGAAGGAAGATAAACCAATACAAACTCTTCGGGCTCCCAAGTAAACTCGGAACCCTTACTATGATGCCATTGAACTTTAAAAGTCCTAACCTCTTTATGTCTCAACCTTTTGATCTTCTCATCAAGTATGGTAATCGGTTCCTCAACATATTCTAATTTATTGTTTAGCTCGATCTCGTCTAATGGCACCCAAGATGAATCATCCGCAAGACACTTACGGAGATGGGAAACATGAAATGTATTATGGATCCCCGCAAGCTCTTCGGGTAATACTAAACGATACTCGACTTCACCAACACGAGCTAAAACCTTAAACGGTCCAATAAACCGAGGAGCTAACTTTCCTCGTTTCCGGAATTGAATAATACCTTTCCACGGCGAAACCTTAAGCATTACCATGTCACCTTCTTGAAATTTGATCGTTCGTCTACGCTTGTCGGCATACGACTTTTGCCTATCTTGAGCCTTTTTCAAATGCTCTCGAATCATATCAATCTTACTATTTGTCTCTAAGACCAAATTGGTACTCCCGATTTCCTTTTGTCCCACTTCACCCCAACAAATCGGGGTTCGACATCTACGCCCATAAAGCATCTCATACGGTGGCATCCCAATACTAGTATGATAACTATTATTGTACGATAATTCCACCAAAGGTAAGTGCTCGTCCCAACTACCACCAAAATCAATAATGCACGCTCGTAACATATCTTCTAAAGTTTGATTCGTACGTTTGGTTTGACCGTCCGTTTGAGGATGATACGCCGTGCTCAACTTCAGTTGCGTACCCATATCTTCGTGAAACTTTTCCCAAAACCGAGATGTAAAACGAGTATCTCGATCCGAAACAATCGATATAGGAACACCGTGTCGAGAGATGACTTCCTTGATAAACAACTTAGCCAACGTCTCTGACGATATCGTTTCCTTAATGGGAAGAAACAAGGCACTTTTCGTCAATCGATCAACTATAACCCAAATCGAATCAAATTGGGTCCTCACCGTTTTAGATAACTTTGTGATGAAATCCATGGTAATGTGCTCCCATTTCCATTTTGGGATTTCTAACGGTTGTAACTTACCATACGGCTTTTGTGTGATGCCCCGACCAAATCCATATGGACGAGAACATTACATATGATTACATCGCGAGGTATTTGACCTCTATATGATACATTTTTACAAACATTGCATTCGTTTTTAAAAGGCAAACTTTCATTTCATCGAAAGTTGACAGGTATGCATACCATTTCATAATATCTAAACTATAAATGACCTAATCTGTCATTTACTTAATAATAATCTCTAATGAACTTCAACGACTCGAATGCAACGTCTTTTGAAATATGTCATGAATGACTCCAAGTAATATCCTTAAAATGAGCTAATGCACAGCGGAATATTTCTTTCAAACCTGAGAATAAACATGCTTTCAAGTGTCAACCAAAAGGTTGGTGAGTTCATTAGTTTATAGTAATCATTTCATTTTCATCATTTTAATAGACCACAAGATTTTTAAATATTATAAAACGTGCAGAAGTCCCATTCCAACTGCACAAAAAAATATCTTTCATATGAAGAACACCTGGTGAGGATTCAAAATACAATAGTAACCATCTGTGCTGGTCTTTCACCCCACGACTGAATACATGTGCCTTCAAAATATAGAACCTCTGTGCCGGTCTTTACACCCCACGACTGAACACATGTTTATAAAATATAGGACAACCGGTGCCAAAATGTCATAAATAATAAACCATCCACCCGGCTCGGGAGCTCATACGCTCTAACGGAAACCAGGGGCTAATGCGTGTCACAATAATCAACCCCAATCCCAGATAATTCTATCATAGAATGCAGTTAAGGTACTTGTGTCTATTGCGTCAAACATTTATAAAAGCGCATGTATTCTCAGTCCCAAAAATGTAAAAAGTAAAAAGGGAATCAAATGAAACTCACCATACTGTATTTTGTAGTAAAAATACATATAATGATATTGAACAACAGAACAATGCAGGGTTGGCCTCGGATTCACGAACCTATATCATTCATATATATATATATATATATATATATATATATATATATATATATATATATATATATATATATATATATATATATATATTAAAACGTATATTTGTAATCGAACAAATATATATATTTTTAGTGATTTTTAATAGTTACTTTAAATCATGTGTTTTATTAATAACTTAATTAAATGTATTTATTTTATATATTTTAAATAAATAAAGATATAAATATAGTTTTGTTAAGTATATTTTTATATGACTAATTTTCATTGTAATAATGATGATAATATTAGGAGAAATTTTGATATTAATAATAATATGGTTTTTTTATAATAATGATCCTAGTAATAATAAAAATGATAATAATAATAATATTAGTAATATTCATTAAATTAATAATATTAATAAAATTAATAATAATGAAAAAAATGAGATTTTTAATAATATTATTAATAATAATAAAGTAACAATGTTTAATAACAATAAAGAAAATAATGATACTTTTAATAATAAAAATGATAATTTCTATAATAATGTCAATTCTTAGTAATGATAATAATAATGTTAATAACCTTAATAATCATAATGATAACTTTTATACTAATAATAATAATAATAATAATAATAATAATAATAATAATAATAATAATAATAATAATAATAATAATAATAATAATAATAATAATAACAATAATAATAAAGGTATTAGTAATACTACCTCAAGTAAATAGCCCTTTAAAAATGAAAGAATGCCCAAGCTCGGGTTTGAACTCGCGACCTCCCGCTCCTCAACAACACTCCCTTCCATCTACTCTATCACGTTTTTTTCTGTTTTATCTCTAACGGGAATCAATATAACTCGTTTCTTGGCCCAACAAAAAATAAGACATAGCCCAACCAAAACACTTGTTTCACGAGCCCAACAACAACATTAAGACTCTCGGCCTAATTACTAATTTACAAGCCCGATTCAGTTGAAATATTTGTGGTTATGTTTTGTTTTCCCCAGCTAGTTCGTCCGAGACCAAAAAAAAAAAATATATATATAACACGGTCCATATTATTGATAAAAGGGATTCATTTGTTTACTAACTCAATGAGTCATGTTCCACTAACTAAAATACTTGGCCCCAGTAGAAGATGAAACCGCAACATTCAAGTTTCTTGTGCAAATATCGACCCTACTAGAATCATAACATTCCACTAATTCAAAAGTTGGAAAGTGATTGAATGGTTTATGGTGAGGTTCAAAAGATAAAGAAATAGAAAAAGGTTAGCTTGATGATTGTGTAGGGTTCGGTTTTAAAGTAGAAACAACAACACATCATGTATCCACTAGTCCTTCCATCAAATAGCCCGATAGATAATAAACAAACAATCTGATCTTTCTCAACCTTGGATCCGTCTCCCACTTGCAGACCCTACCATATCATTATCATTCCACTAAAAATCAAATCATGTATTATCTATGGTGTGTAGCCTTTAAATAATTTGTGTGGGGAACTTGAAAAGATGCAATATTTAGATACCCAACATAAATATCACCATAATCATAAGAGTGAACGGCAGTTGGGTTGGCTCCCATCCAACAGAAACGAATAAAAAAAAATGAAATGTTTGGTTACCTTAAGTTCACGAATTAATTTAGAGAGAGATAGAGAGAGGAGAGAGTGAGATATATGAGCTAGTGAAGAAGGAGAGTGGTGTTGTTTATGTTAATGAAGGAGGTCATAAAGGTGGCGGTGGTTGTGGTTATTTGATTACAAGAATTAAAAGAGTTGGAGAATGATGAATAATGGTGGTGGGTTTGGTTGTATACGTACTTGTGTTGGTGTTCCGGTGTGGTTTCACTGAAGACAGGATGATAGGATGATAGTAGTTGCAGCAGATAATGGGTTTGGTTGGAGTAGATTTCGAATGATAGGGAAACAAAAGGAATCATGTTGGTGATGATTTATTCATGACAAAACAAAAAGGCAAACGTAGTAGCCGTGGAGGTTATCCTGGGTTCGATTATGGTATTAGATGATGTGAGTTTTGTGCAAGTTTGAAAGTGATGATTCAAGAGTTTCTTAAAACAAGAATGATGATTATAGGATGGTGGCTGTTTCAGTCATGTATGTGTATAGGTCTCAAATTACGCATGTATATATATGACAGTATATATGTAAGTTAAATAGAAGAGATAAGGAATCATAATAAGGGATTTGTTTGAGTTACGCAGTAACAAAATTTATTGATTGTTGTATAGATTGGTTGCAGTCGACAATCTTATTCCAGCCAAAGAGAAGACAACAAAAAAAAATATATAAAGAAGATAGGGACAGCTAACGGATTTGTACGAGTGATATGGATGTATAGGAAGTAATCAGACAGGAATATCAATCAAGAAGAAAGAAAAAAATTAACAGATTGTGATGTGTAACAATATTTGATCCTGTATCTGATTCTTTAAACATAATATTAGTATTTAATAAATGTATAGTTAATTATAATACTTGTAAATAAATTGGTAATAATAATAGAATTTATAATAAAATACTAATAATGATAATAATATCAAAATAATACTAATATTATTAATACTTGTATTAATACAAAAATCATAATTCTTAACAATGATAATATTAGAAATAAAAATATAAATGATAGTTTTATAATAATACTTATTTTAATTTAATATTGATGATGAATAATTAATATTAATAACATGGATAATGATAATTATTAATAATGATATTAATAATGATATTTTAAATCATAATAACTAATGACATTTAAATTACAACTAAATTATAATATTTATTCATTCTTATAATAATATTTATAACTATATATATATATATATATATATATATATATATATATATATATATATATATATATATATATACACACACACACCTATTCATTTACAATTAATTGTTCGTGAATCGTCGAGTATAGTCAAAGGGTGATTGATTACATGAATATAGATTTCAAACTTTCGAGACTCAACATTACAGATTTTGCTTATCGTGTCGGAATCATATAAAGATTAAAGTTTAAATTTGGTCGAAAATTTCCGGGTCATCACAGTACCTACCCGTTAAAAGAAATTTCATCCCGAAATTTGGTAGAGGGCGTCATGGCTAACAGTAAGAATATTATTATGACGAATATAAGCTGATACATTGAGTTTTATCATGATTAAGAAATACGAATAAAATAATTCAATTTCTCGAAGCGTATGAGTGAAGCTATCGTAAAAGAGCTAAATGAGAAAATAGAGATTCGTCAAATCTTTTGACGTAGATAGGGTTGATTTTCCAAGTTCAAGAGATTTGGAGAAAATCTTCGTACTAAGATTTGATTCTTCGGTAATCAAAAGAATTAGGATCCGTTTTAAATGCGATCATCTGTTTTGATTGCTCTGTCGGATATCTTACTATAAATCCACCCGCATCGTTTCCTTAAAACTCACACCTTCTATTCTTCCTCCCTCAACTCATACTTTAAAACATTCGTCAATATGCTCCATCCCGTTCTGATCCTTAATATCCTCTTAACTTTTATATCTGTCATTCTTCTTTTTCATCTACCACCGGAGGATTTTATTTACTTCTACTATTATCTTGGGGTTATAGTGTTATTAATTTTCTCGTGCCTTTATGTGGCAATACGTATTGATATGCACGGTTTGTAATTTATGTGTTATTGTCGAGCTTTATATTTTCTTTTATTTTCAAGGGTTCCATACTTTTGTTTCCTCTTCCCGACTTCAAGTCAAGCGAATAATGGTCCGGAATTCGTGGGTATGGATTTTGAAATGAACATAATTAATGTTCTTTAAGGAAGAAATCGTAATGGCACGATCTTGATTTGACAAATTACCAGAATATCCGAAAAGATAGAACTATCAATGAGATATGTTCTTAATATGTTTAGAGATTGGGTAGAATGTAAGAGTCGTGTAAATGGCACATGATGATGGTACTGAGAATCGTCACGTTTCATTAGAAACTCAGCATGACTTACTGTAATATAATCACGTTGATCAAGTGTCATTATATTATACTAAATCATGCATCAGTTCCCAACATTACTTCAATAACATTCATATTTTAAGCTTGAAAGTTTACAGAATATAGAAACTAACAGTTCCTATATGATGTAACACTGATAGCACGAAGAGATTAATGATTTCAGATAAGAATAGTTATGAAAATATCTTCAGAAATATGGAGAATATTTATAATGAAAGATACGATGATATCTTGGAATTTCTAATATCGAAGGATGATGAAGAAAATTTGTCCACAAGAGTTTGGAGTCAAAAGCAAGGTATTCGTTAATGACTTCAGCAGGTACTGAATCATTTAGATTCTTTGAAGTCAAACTTATTCTTTGTGATTTGTCCACGGCTTCCTTCATAGTTTGCTCAATCAGTTTTTCAGTTTCAAACTTTTTCTGAGCTTTGCCAACATACAATTCTTTATCATCAACTTTCGAAGATTAAGGTTGTTTACGGTTGCCTACAGTTTCTGCTGCTTCATTCAGCTTTTTTAAAGTTCAATGTATTGATTTGTAGACTGAGTGCTGTTCAGAATATCAGAATTGAAGATCAAAAGTTCCAGGAATTACACGTTATATGTATATATAACTGTTGAAGTGAAAACGCTTGCGAGATTCGAGATTAATGATTGATGATTCCCGATTGTTGGTATGGAAATTATTGTTACAAGATGTAGATGGATATATGATAGGGTTTTGATAGTTATAATGATTTTCGGAAAGTCAAAGATCAATGAAGCTGTTGGTAAGTTTACTGCTAATTAGGTGAGATATAAATGGTTCTTCGGTAACGATGATGAAAAGACAACGTATATATCAAGGTTATAATAAGGTTGTTTCGAACGAAAAGTCGAGGTTGACTTGTTGAAGCTGTGACAAAATTGGCTAATTTGAAAAAGGATTGCAATATTATTTTCGGTAATAACAACGCCAAAGGAGCTATCACAGATACGTGTTAAACGTTTACTCAGGTTCCGAGTGTTTTCAGGTGCATAACTATATGCATCAATCTTTTCTTCCATAGATGAAGTGCGGTTGGTTCATCCCCCCGATTGAGGTGTTTTCAAGAATCACGAAAGGTTTGAACGCAAATTGTAATCGTCAAAATACAAATGAGGTTTAAGATGCAATTCAAGTGGCAACTTGAAGTATTGTTTAGTTTCATATGTTATAATCAATATTTTAATTCATTTTAATTGTCCACTATTGGTAGTCCTCAGTTGATTAGTCCACAGTTAGCTAGGAATAGTTAGCTAGGATTTTGTTAGCGTGAATTCTTAACACAATTTCTCATAGTTAATTTGTTTGTTTCTAACAAATTTTATTCCGTCATATGTTTTGCTTCATTATGCCACTCGTTGGATTCTGATAGGTCAAAATCCAAATATGAAATTTGAATGGAAATGGTTATTCTGTGGTGAACGGATTCATATATCTATGGATGTAAGTAGGATAGGAAATGACTGTTGAATCAGATTTGAAGAATGTACAATGTAACTTATTAATGTGAAATCTTAAATTTTTCTCGGGTATTACCTACCCGTTAAAATATTTTCATCATTAACAGTTTGAACGAAAGAATTTTTAATCACAATCTTTATGAAAATATATATACATATGTATTTTCTTTAGATGTAATTATGGATTTAATGAGTCAATATAATATTAGACTCATTTGATTTTCGATTTGAGCTAGAATAAGTAATCTCTAAAACTATTAGGAACCACATATTCTTCGCAGATTATTAATGAAGTTATGGTTCAATACTTCATTGTTAATTGCTGTTGATACTCCTTGGTATCCATGGTGCGTATGATGTTGATGTTCGTGGAACAGATTGTGAAATTGAGGCTTGGGATGCGAATGTTGTTGGTGATGATGGTGCTGTTGATGTTGCTGAAGTTGGTAAGTTTTGCACCATATTCTCCACATTGATCACTCGAGCGCGAAGTTCGTTGATTTATTATATTATTCCGGGATGATTGTCGATCGTAACAAATGAATGAATAAGGTTTAAAATTTTAGATAGAATATAATCATAGCGAGATATTCGGAAAGATGAGGGTGAAACTGGTGTTTCTAATAGGTTCACCGGTAAGTGCTTCAGGTTCATCGCCAAGAGGTGAATTTGGTTGGTGGAAAGGATCGCCTTCTACTTGTCTCCAATGATTGAGTAGACTACGAACCCATCAGATGAGATGAATTGGGGATGGCTGATTGATTGATTCATTCTGGTGATGCTGCTTTCGGAGCTGGAGTGGGACTCCATATCGGAATCCGAGGGACTTGAACTAGTGGTGAGTTCCATTGCGTATGATTGAATAAAGGATTTTTCGATATGAAATAATTTTCGGATATCGGCTGATATTCTAATTACATAGAATATCTATATATATAGAACAAAATATTTCGTAGATTACGGAGGAATTTACGAAATATATCAGGCAAAGTTTATGGTAACAGATACGCGGAGATATGGATTAGCAGATATGCTAAGATATGAATATTTTTTTTTGTCTATACACTATTCATGCAGTCAATGCAGTAAGATGTGTTTAGACTAAGAATGGTAAGCAGGTAATTTCTGACAAGAATGATAAGCAAAATTTTTGACATGCGGACCAGGTTGAAGTCCAGACTTATTAATATAACCTAACAACTACTAGGTCGAAGTCCAGACTTCACTAATGCATCCTAACAACTCCTAGTTAGACACACTAATGTCGAATTGGTTCGCTAAGACCACCGCTCTGATACCACCTGTGATGCCCCGACCAAATCCATATGGACGAGAACATTACATATGATTACATCTCGAGGTATTTGACCTCTATATGATACATTTTTACAAACATTGCATTCGTTTTTAAAAGGCAAACTTTCATTTCATCGAAAGTTGACAGGTATGCATACCATTTCATAATATCTAAACTATAAATGACCTAATCTGTCATTTACTTAATAATAATCTCTAATGAACTTCAACGACTCGAATGCAACGTCTTTTGAAATATGTCATGAATGACTCCAAGTAATATCCTTAAAATGAGCTAATGCACAGCGAAAGATTTCTTTCAAACCTGAGAATAAACATGCTTTCAAGTGTCAACCAAAAGGTTGGTGAGTTCATTAGTTTATAGTAATCATTTCATTTTCATCATTTTAATACACCACAAGATTTTTAAATATTATAAAACGTGCAGAAGTCCCATTCCAACTGCACAAAAAAAATATCTTTCATATGAAGAACACCTGGTGAGGATTCAAAATACAATAGTAACCATCTGTGCCGGTCTTTCACCCCACTGCTGAATACATGTGCCTTCAAAATATAGAACCTCTGTGCCGGTCTTTACACCCCACGGCTGAACACATGTTTATAAAATATAGGACAACCGGTGCCAAAATGTCATAAATAATAAACCATCCACCCGGCTCGGGAGCTCATACGCTCTAACGGAAACCAGGGGCTAATGCGTGTCATAATAATCAACCCCAATCCCAGATAATTCTATCATAGAATGCAGTTAAGGGACTTGTGTCTATTGCGTCAAACATTTATAAAAGCGCATGTATTCTCAGTCCCAAAAATGTAAAAAGTAAAAAGGGAATCAAATGAAACTCACCATACTGTATTTTGTAGTAAAAATACATATAATGATATTGAACAACAGAACAATGCAGGGTTGGCCTCGGATTCACGAACCTATATCATTCATATATATATATATATATATATATATATATATATATATATATATATATATATATATATATATATATATATATATATATATATATATATATATATATATATATTAAAACGTATATTTGTAATCGAACAAATATATATATTTTTAGTGATTTTTAATAGTTACTTTAAATCATGTGTTTTATTAATAACTTAATTAAATGTATTTATTTTATATATTTTAAATAAATAAAGATATAAATATAGTTTTGTTAAGTATATTTTTATATGACTAATTTTTATTGTAATAATGATGATAATATTAGGAGAAATTTTGATATTAATAATAATATGGTTTTTTATAATAATGATACTAGTAATAATAAAAATGATAATAATAATAATATTAGTAATATTCATTAAATTAATAATATTAATAAAATTAATAATAATGAAAAAAAATGATAGTTTTAATAATATTATTAATAATAATAAAGTAACAATGTTTAATAACAATAAAGAAAATAATGATACTTTTAATAATAAAAATGATAATTTCTATAATAATGTCAATTCTTAGTAATGATAATAATAATGTTAATAACCTTAATAATCATAATGATAACTTTTATACTAATAATAATAATAATAATAATAATAATAATAATAATAATAATAATAATAATAATAATAATAATAATAATAATAATAATAATAATAATAACAATAATAATAAAGGTATTAGTAATACTACCTCAAGTAAATAGCCCTTAAAAAATGAAAGAATGCCCAAGCTCGGGTTTGAACTCGCGACCTCCCGCTCCTCAACAACACTCCCTACCATCTACTCTATCACGTTTTTTTCTGTTTTATCTCTAACGGGAATCAATATAACTCGTTTCTTGGCCCAACAAAAAATAAGACATAGCCCAACCAAAACACTTGTTTCACGAGCCCAACAACAACATTAAGACTCTCGGCCCAACTACTAATTTACAAGCCCGATTCAGTTGAAATATTTGTGGTTATGTTTTGTTTTCCCCAGCTAGTTCGTCTGAGACCAAAAAAACAAACAAAAAAAAAAAATATATAACACGGTCCATATTATTGATAAAAGGGATTCATTTGTTTACTAACTCAATGAGTCATGTTCCACTAACTAAAATACTTGGCCCCAGTAGAAGATGAAACAGCAACATTCAAGTTTCTTGTGCAAATATTGACCCTACTAGAATCATAACATTCCACTAATTCAAAAGTTGGAAAGTGATTGAATGGTTTATGGTGAGGTTCAAAAGATAAAGAAACAGAAAAAGGTTAGCTTGATGATTGTGTAGGGATCGGTTTTAAAGTAGAAACAACAACACATCATGTATCCACTAGTCCTTCCATCAAACTGCCCGATAGATAATAAATAAACAATCTGATCTTTCTCAACCTTGGATCCGTCTCCCACTTGCAGACCCTACCTAGTGAAGAAGGAGAGTGGTGTTGTTTATGTTAATGAAGGAGGTCATAAAGGTGGCAGTGGTTGTGGTTATTCGATTACAAGAATTAAAAGAGTTGGAGAATGATGAATAATGGTGGTGGGTTTGGTTGTATACGTACTTGTGTTGGTGTTCCGGTGTGGTTTCACTGAAGACAGGATGATAGGATGATAGTAGTTGCAGCAGATAATGGGTTTGGTTGGAGTAGATTTCGAATGATAGGGAAACAAAAGGAATCATGTTGGTGATGATTTATTCATGACAAAACAGAAAGACAAATGTAGTAGCCGTGGAGGTTATCATGGGTTTGATTATGGTATTAGATGATGTGAGTTTTGTGCAAGTTTGAAAGTGATGATTCAAGAGTTTCTTAAAACAAGAATGATGATTATAGGATGGTGGCTGTTTCAGTCATGTATGTGTATAGGTCTCAAATTACGCATGTATATATATGACAGTATATATGTAAGTTAAATAGAAGAGATAAGGAATCATAATAAGGGATTTTTTTGAGTTATGCAGTAACAAAATTTATTGTTTGTTGTATAGATTGGTTGCAGTCGACAATCTTATTCCAGCCAAAGAGAAGACAAAAAAAAAATATATAAAGAAGATAGGGATAGCTAACGGATTTGTACGAGTGATATGGATGTATAGGAAGTAATCATACAAGAATATCAATCAAGAAGAAAGAAAAAAATTAACAGATTGTGATGTGTAACAATATTTGATCCTGTATCTGATTCTTTAAACATAATATTAGTATTTAATAAATGTATAGTTAATTATAATACTTGTAAATAAATTGGTAATAATAATAGAATTTATAATAAAGATACTAATAATGATAATAATATCAAAATAATACTAATATTATTAATACTTGTATTAATACAAAAATCATAATTCTTAATAATGATAATATTAGAAATAAAAATATAAATGATAGTTTTATAATAATACTTATTTTAATTTAATAATGATGATGAATAAATAATATTAATAACATGGATAATGATAATTATTAATAATGATATTAATAATGATATTTTAAATCATAATAACTAATGACATTTAAATTACAACTAAATTATAATATTTATTCATTCTTATAATAATATTTATAACTATATATATATATATATATATATATATACACACACACACACCTATTCATTTACAATTAATTGTTCGTGAATCGTCGAGTATAGTCAAAGGGTGATTGATTACATGAATATAGATTTCAAACTTTCGAGACTCAACATTACAGATTTTGCTTATCGTGTCGGAATCATATAAAGATTAAAGTTTAAATTTGGTCGAAAATTTCCGGGTCGTCACATTTTGGTGCTCGGCTTTAACTTGCAAACACGTGACGCATTGCTCAACATACTTCACAACATCACGTTTCATGCCCGGCCACCAATAATCTTTCCTTAAATCAAGATACATTTTCGTTGCACCCGGATGAATGGAATACTCTGACTTATGTGCTTCATCAAGTAGCACTTGTCGATAATCTCCCATCTTAGGCACCCACACTCTTCCTTGAAAAGATAACAAACCCCGCGAGCCCATAGTAATGAACTCCGATTGTCCCACAATTCGTTCCGCATGTTTGTTGTGAACGTAAGCCTCTATTTGAATCACGCCAAGTTTTTCAAGAAATCGTTAGTAATAATCATACGTAAAAATCCTAATCGTAGTGCCGGGTGATGACTCTTTCGACTTAACGCATCCGCGACCACATTTGCCTTGCCCGGATGATAAAGTATCTCACAATCATAGTCTTTTACCACATCCATCCACCTACGTTGACGATAATTCAAATCTCGTTGATTAAAGAGATGTTTCAAACTCTTATGATCCGAATAAATCGTACACTTGACACCATACAAGTAATGGCACCAAATTTTCAACGCATGCACAACCGCCGCCAACTCAAGATCATGAGTCGGATATCTCGTCTCGTGTTCCTTTAACTGTCGAGAGGCATAAGCGATGACTTTACCTCTTTGCATTAGAACACACCCGAGTCCATTTAACGAAGCATCATAATAAACCGTCATGTCTTCCACTCCTTCCGGCAACACCAACACCGAAGCTTGACATAACTCCCCTTTTAACAAACGAAAAGCAATTTCTTGCTCGTTCTCCCAAAAAAACCTCACGTTCTTCCTCATCAATTTCGTCAATGAAGAAGCGATCTTAGAAAAGTCTTGGATAAACCGACGATAATAACCGGCCAATCCGAGAAAACTTCGGACCTTCGTAGGCGTAGCCGGTTGTCCCCAACTCTTCACCGTCTCTATCTTCCCCGGATCTACTTGAATACCGTCTTTGTTCACAATGTGGCCAAGGAATTGAACCTCCCTTAGCCAAAATTCACATTTGGAGAACTTGGCATACAACTTCTCCTTTCGTAACGTCTTCAATACTTCACGCAAATGACGTTCATGTTCGTCCATACTCTTCGAGTAGACTAGTATGTCGTAAATGAACACAATCACCGACTTGTCCAACATAGGTTGGCACACTCGGTTCATAAGATCCATGAATGCCGCCGGTGCATTCGTAAGACCAAAAGGCATAACTACAAACTCAAAATGCCCATAACGCGTTCGAAAAGCCGTTTTCTCAATATCTTCCTCACGGACCCGCATTTGGTGATAGCCAAACCGTAGGTCAATCTTTGAGAAATACGTCGCACCTTGGAGTTGGTCAAACAAATCGTCAATCCTAGGCAATGGATAACGATTTTTGATCGTCACTTTATTCAACTCCCGATAATCGATGCACATCCGCATACTACCATCCTTCTTTTTCACGAATAAAACCGGAGCACCCCATGGCGAAGCACTCGGTCGAATAAAACCCTTCTCAAGCAACTCTTGGGTTTGATTTAACAACTCTTGCATTTTCGTTGGTGCTAAACGGTAAGGAGTTTTAGCAATGGGAGTAGCTTCCGAAACCAACTCAATACGAAATTCAACTTGTCTTTCCGCTGGAACACCCGGTAACTCATCCGGAAAAACGTCTTCAAATTCACTTACCACCGGAATTTCATGAATGGATGGTGGCTCATCTCGAGTATCAACAACATGGGCTAGAAAAGCCATGCCACCACTAACAAGGAAACGACGTGCCCGTGCAAAAGTGCATATAGGCACAAGTCTTCTTCGTTTATCACCATGAATAATTAACTCTCCCCCACTTGGGGTCTTCACACGTATAAACTTTTCATGGCATGCAATATCGGCTCTATTTTGGTCGAGCCAATCCATACCAACAACGATATCAAAATCGCCCAAAGTCATAGGGATAAGATCAATTTTAAAGTTTTCGGCACTAAAAACGACATCACAATTCTTGCACACATCAACCATTAGCACCGTCTTGCCGTCCGCTATTTCGACTTCTACCGGACGACTTAACTTAGCTAACGGTCTATCAAGTTTAGGCACAAATTTTGGAGATACAAACGACAAATTTGCACCGCTATCAAATAAAATTCTTGCCGGATTAGAGTTAACCATAAAAGTACCTGAGACAACATCGTGGGATTGCTTGGCTTCGTCATTCGTCATCAAATAGTTTCGCCCTTGAGCCGTACCCGCCGCCTTCTCTAGCCTTTTAACATTATCGTTGTTCAAATCAGGACACTCTAACTTTCGGTGTCCTTCTTTACCACAATTATAGCAAGTGAATTTGTTCGGGCCATTGGTACATGAAATGTCCCGTTCTTATTGATTAAAAACGTTCCATATTAATTGATTTCGTTGCGAGGTTTTGACCTCTATATGAGACGTTTTTCAAAGACTGCATTCATTTTTAAAACAAACCATAACCTTTATTTCATAAATAAAGGTTTAAAAAGCTTTACGTAGATTATCAAATAATGATAATCTAAAATATCCTATTTACACACGACCATTACATAATGGTTTACAATACAAATATGTTACATCGAAATCAGTTTCTTGAATGCAGTTTTTACACAATATCATACAAACATGGACTCCAAATCTTGTCCTTATTTTAGTATGCAACAGCGGAAGCTCTTAGTATTCACCTGAGAATAAACATGCTTTAAACGTCAACAAAAATGTTGGTGAGTTATAGGTTTAACCTATATATATCAAATCGTAAAAATAGACCACAAGATTTCATATTTCAATACACATCCCATACATAGAGATAAAAATCATTCATATGGTGAACACCTGGTAACCGACATTAACAAGATGCATATTTAAGAATATCCCCATCATTCCGGGACACCCTTCGGATATGATATAAATTTCGAAGTACTAAAGCATCCGGTACTTTGGATGGGGTTTGTTAGGCCCAATAGATCTATCTTTAAGATTCGCGTCAATTAGGGTGTCTGTTCCCTAATTCTTAGATTACCAGACTTAATAAAAAGGGGCATATTCGATTTCGATAATTCAACCATAGAATGTAGTTTCACGTACTTGTGTCTATTTTGTAAATCATTTATAAAACCTGCATGTATTCTCATCCCAAAAATATTAGATTTTAAAAGTGGGACTATAACTCACTTTCACAGATTTTTACTTCGTCGGGAAGTAAGACTTGGTCACTGGTTGATTCACGAACCTATAACAATATATACATATATATCAAAGTATGTTCAAAATATATTTACAACACTTTTAATATATTTTGATTTTTTAAGTTTATTAAGTCAGCTGTCCTAGTTAGTAACCTACAACTAGTTGTCCACAGTTAGATGTATAGAAATAAATTGATAAATATTATCTTGAATCAATCCACGACCTAGTGTATACGTATCTCAGTATTGATCACAACTCAAACTATATATATTTTGGAATCAACCTCAACCCTGTATAGCTAACTCCAACATTCACATATAGAGTGTCTATGGTTGTTCCGAAATATATATAGATGTGTCGAAATGATAGGTCGAAACATTGTATACGTGTCTATGGTATCTCAAGATTACATAATATACAATACAAGTTGATTAAGTTATGGTTGGAATAGATTTGTTATCAATTTTCACGTAGCTAAAATGAGAAAAATTATCCAATCTTGTTTTACCCATAACTTCTTCATTTTAAATCCGTTTTGAGTGAATCAAATTGCTATGGTTTCATATTGAACTCTATTTTATGAATCTAAACAGAAAAAGTATTGGTTTATAGTCGGAAAAATAAGTTACAAGTCATTTTTGTAAAGGTAGTCATTTCAGTCGAAAGAACGACGTCTAGATGACCATTTTAGAAAACATACTTCCACTTTGAGTTTAACCATAATTTTTGGATATAGTTTCATGTTCATAATAAAAATCATTTTCTCAGAATAACAACTTTTAAATCAAAGTTTATCATAGTTTTTAATTAACAAACCCAAAACAGCCCGCGGTGTTACTACGACGGCGTAAATTCGATTTTACGGTGTTTTTCGTGTTTCCAGGTTTTAAATCATTAAGTTAGCATATCATATAGATATAGAACATGTGTTTAGTTGATTTTAAAATTCAAGTTAGAAGGATTAACTTTTATTTAAGAACAAGTTTAGAATTAACTAAACTATGTTCTAGTGATTAAAAGTTTAAACCTTCGAATAAGATAGCTTTATATGTATGAATCGAATGATGTTATGAAAATCATTACTACCTCAAGTTCCTTGGATAAACCTACTGGAAATGAGGAAAATTGATCTAGCTTCAAAGGATCCTTGGATGGCTTGAAAGTTCTTGAAGCAGAATCATGACACGAAAACAATTTCAAGTAAGATTTCCACTCGAAATAAGATTGTTATAGTTATAGAAATTGAATTAAAGTTTGAATATGATTATTACCTTATATTATAAAGATAACCTACTATAAGTAACAAAGGTTTCTTGATCTTGGATGATTACTTGGAATGGATTTAGAAAATTTGGAAGTAAACTTGCAATCTTGGAAGTATTCTTGATTTTATGAAACTAGAACTTTTGGAATTTATGAAGAAAACTTAGAACTTGAAGATAGAACTTGAGAGAGATCAATTAGATGAAGAAAATTGAAGAATGAAAGTGTTTGTAGGTGTTTTTGGTCGTTGGTGTATGGATTAGATATAAAGGATATGTAATTTTGTTTTCATGTAAATAAGTCATGAATGATTACTCATATTTTTGTAATTTTATGAGATATTTCATGCTAGTTGCCAAATGATGGTTCCCACATGTGTTATGTGACTCACATGGGCTGCTAATATCTGATCATTAGAGAGTATATACCAATAGTACATACATCTAAAAGATGTGTATTGTACGAGTACGAATACGGGTGCATACGAGTAGAATTGTTGATGAAACTGAACGAGGATGTAATTGTAAGCATTTTTGTTAAGTAGATGTATTTTGATAAGTGTCTTGAAGTCTTTCAAAAGTGTATGAATACATATTAAAACACTACATGTATATACATTTTAGCTGAGTCGTTAAGTCATCGTTAGTCGTTACATGTAAATGTTGTTTTGAAACCTTTAGGTTAACGATCTTGTTAAGTGTTGTTAACCCAATGTTTATAATATCAAATGAGATTTTAAATTATTATATTATAATGATATTATGATGTATAAATATCTCTTAATATGATATATATACATTAAATGTCGTTACAACGATAATCGTTACATATATGTCTCGTTTCGAAATCATTAAGTTAGTAGTCTTATTTTTACATATGAATTTCATTGTTAATACACTTAATAATATATTTACTTATTATTTAACATAATTAACCAAGTGTATCAATATCTTAATATGATTCATATGTACCTAGTAAGACGTTGTTATAACGATAATCGTTATATATATCGTTTTCGAGTTTCTTAAATTAATAGTCTCATTTTTATGTATATAACTCATTGTTAAAATACCTAATGAGATACATACTTATAATAAAATCATGTTAACTATATATATAACCATATATATGTCATCGTATAGTTTTTACAAGTTTTAACGTTCGTGAATCACCGGTCAACTTGGGTGGTCAATTGTCTATATGAAACCTATTTCAATTAATCAAGTCTTAACAAGTTTGATTGCTTAACATGTTGGAAACACTTAATCATGTAAATAACAATTTTATTTAATATATATATATAAACATGGAAAAGTTCGGGTCACTACAGTACAATCACGGGCCATGTGTCCCCTTTGTTTACAATTAAAACACGTAGGCCCGAAACCCCCGGAAGCACCCTTCTTCATACTATTTACGCTTTCGGAGCCTTTCTTATTCTTTTTATTTGAAAAGTTCGAATGACTCGAACCTTCAAACTTTCTTTTTGAAAAAGTGAAATCACTTTTCCTCGGAACCTCCGGTTCAAAACCCCGAGCCAACTCGAATAGCTCTTCAAAAGTCTTAGCCATTCCCCGGCTAATCTTACCCTTGAACTCGTCGTTCAAAGTACGGTAGAAATCTTTCATTAACTTGTGATCGTCACCAACATATTCCAGGCAAAAACGAGTCTTTGCCAAAAAAGGTAGACTTGAGAGTAACCAAGTCCATTGAACCTTGTTGCAAATGATGCAACTCATCCCGGATTCTATCAAGGTCGGAAGAAGTTCGGTATTCTTGGAAGAATTCCTTCTTAAACTCCTCCCATGTCAAGCTCATACATTGCCCTTCACCATATAAATTGATTTTATCGTCCCACCACAACTTGCCTTCTTCACGTAACATGCTAGATCCATATCTCGTCTTCTTCTCGGGAGGACACTCCGCGGTACGGAACGCTCCCTCGATATCGGAAATACAACAAGTGCTTTTCAATGGATCCCTCACCCCATTAAACATCGGAGGTTGAGTATCCTTGAAATTTTTATAGTGGAAGTCCCGTCTTCCTTCACCTCCTTCACCGCGAGGATAAATGTTTCTAGCATCAAGGGCCTCTTCGATAGTGGCCTTCATTCGTTCATTATCAAATCGGTCACTTGCCCATCGACCGAATCTTGGAAGGCCTTTCGGACGTCCGTAAGAAAATCCGCTTTTAACTTTTTAAAGACGGCCTCAACCTTAGCCGAAAATTCGACGTCCTCGCTTGTACTTCCGTTATCATGATCGGGACTGTTTCTCGTCTTCATTCTATAAAATGGAAATTGTTAAACCATGAATGAAAAGCATAACACGTAAGTATATATATGCGTACCACACTACCCCATCTTGCTCAACAATCGTCGTACATTACTCGTTTGCCACGATTTGCACTCGTAGCAACGGTAGCTAATCGTTGCTACGCGAGCACGTCACATTAACTCGCTAGTACAACATCCGTCTTGCTTGATGATCGCTAATCACAACATAAAACAATTAGCACAAGGTTAGTTCACATAAACCAACGCACTAACAATTCCCGATTAGACCCAAAGTCCTACAAGTCCCGCATAACGCACTCACACAATAAAGTCCAAGTCTAGGCACCTATCTCAAGTCGCCTAAATCCCTTAGACCATGCTCTGATACCACTTGAAACAACCCAACCCGTATTCCATATGATAAATTCTTTTTTTTATACAATACACATTTACGCGTCAATTAAATATGTAAACCATTCCACAAGTTCCATTTAAACGTACAACAATTTAGATGTTTACCAAAGGCACAAAGGCCAGTAATTAAGTTTAATACAAGTTTGACCAACTACAATGATAGTTTATAATCCAAACGACATTCGAGCATGATTTGAAGCTAAACTACCCAAAACGTTAGGCCACTTCACAAGCTATCCAAAAAGCACCCCTGTCAACACAAACGGGAGACAACTAATCCAACCGTATGCTCTTACCCTTGTCCAAGCCGGAACATATAAAAATGGTAAACAACGAGAGGCTAAGCAATGCTTAGTGAATGCAATAGTTATACATACATATATATAACCCATCTATTTGCAATCACAAATACCAAATACCTCGCACAAACATGTAACTCACATAGCAAGTCAATCATACCCGAAATACCAACAAGTCGTACATTGACACCAAATCTCATTAGCATATACTCATCACCATATATATATATAATGCTAAACGATCACAACACAATATGGTTAACCATAACACTATGGTGCTACCGGCACGTGGTTCACACCATACGCATTTGAGTCTCACTCTTTTATAGTGCTACCGGCACATGGTTCACACTTTGACGCTACCGGCACATGGTTCACGCCTTATTTTATAGTGCTACCGGCACGTGGTTCACATCCTATATCCGTCACATACATGTTATGGCACTACCGGCACATGGTTCATACCATAACATTCACAAATAAACACGCCATATACATGAACGTATAATTATTCCACTCACCTTGTCACAAGGATGATTTAGCACTTCCGAGCTTCAATGCAATGTACCTAAATCATTAAGTGCACATTCAAATTCACAACTAGTGGGATTAATCACAATACTCCCACTTGAGCATTTAATGACCCAATTTGCATTAAATGACTCAACTACTCACAACCGCCCATAAATGGCCAAGACTCGACTTTAATCACTAAGACTAGTGAATTAAAGTCTATTAACTTCAATTAACACAAAACTTGGGGTAATCCATACCCATTTCATCTCATTAGGTCAACTAGCACATTTTGACCCATTTTAACTTACTTAAACTCACAAACAAGTCAACTTACCCATTAACCCTTCTTTCATAATCTTAAAGTGCATAAGTGACTAACAACACCAATTGACACTTACAACCTCAAATCACAAGGTCAAAACCCTAGATTGTGGCTATTAGGGTTTCATTACAACACATAACCCAAACTCACCCATTTTTACCCTCAAATGGGTCATACAATTCTCTAGTGACCCAAACCCTAGCCATTGACCAATTAAAACTTAAAACATAAAGTTAGAACTTACCGAGACTATCAACGCGTGGCTAGTAACAAGGAGAACAACTTTAAATCTCGCTCCTAGGTTTGATTCACAAATCTTCAACTCCAAATTTCAAGATTAAACTTTGTGGGTTTTGTGTTTTGGGAGAGAAATTGGAAAGAAAATGGAAAAGGAAATGAAATAAATGGATGTGTGGTGGAGAGTTAATGCTCCCATCAGATTTACATGTCAAATTACCATTTTGTCCCTTAAAGTAATTTAATTTAAGCTAAAACCGGAATCAGAACTGCAGAACTGTCGCGGCGCGGCCATAATCGTCGCGGCGCGACACATAAAGGGAAAATGGACCCTTCTTAACCCAATCTCTGATCCAGGTTTGCTTTGTTTGTCGCGTCGCGACCCAATTCGTCGCGGCGCGGCATTAGCCTGATCCTGGTCACTTTGACCATTTAACACAAACCAAGGTTCCAACAACTAGTCCACCTCATTTGCTCTTCCCATTCATGACTAAGTTTCAACCCTAAGTCTCACATGACTCAACGCCATCGCGACACATCAATATACACGCTCACGCACGCATTCTCAAATATATATACATATACATATATATATATATACACACATATACATGCACTAACTCATGAACTAACACTTTGGCTCATTTAATCACATAAACGAACAAGTTATAAACGTGCTAATAATTAATTTTGTACCTTTAAGTAAGCACGGGAAAACGGGATGTTACACCATGTCACCTTCTTGAAACTCAATCGTTCACCTTTGATATTGCTTTAAACATACATATATTTCGACGCAATATCATTTATATTTCATTGGCTTTTACTGAAACGAAGACATTCAAATGCATAATTCACGAGAAAAAAGACAAAAGTAAACACGAGCTTGAAGTTTGAAGAAACAACGATAAAACGACGAATTTAAACCAAATATATATCAAGATAATGTTTACCCGAATGCAAGTTCAAGATGATCGAAGAAAAAAAAAGAGTTCAAAAGAAAGCTCCAAGTCGATATACGTCAACACGGGGTGAACAAAGAACAAACGAAATAATAAAAATTAAAAAAAACTACCGTTTACTCTTACGCGGATCGCGTAGGTAAGTACGCGGAACGCGTAGTAATTTTGCCTCACGCGGATCGTGTGATGTCTTACGCGAAACGCGTAACCTCGAGACCAGATTCAGATCTAAAATGCAAATGGGACGGCTGCTTTTGAATTTAATATTAATAACTTTACACTTTACAGAGTTTAAAGGAGATTATACAGTCAAGATTACCTACTACTCTTTAAATATATACAGATACATACAGTAGTCAGGAGGGGACAGTTTGCAAAATTCCATAAAACATACACAAATCCATATTTTTCTTTCAAGTACTCCGTATTAATTTTAGTTCCAAGATTCAATTTTTAGGATAGTTTCAGATTTAAGGGTGTATTGTTCGTGATTAAGGGTATTATTGTACGAGTGCAAGGGGTGTTGTTATAGTAATTTTCTACCGTTTAAAGTAAATGAAAGTGAAGATTTTCGTAAGTATATCCTATTAAAATTATCGTTATCAATTTTTATCGTTATTATTATGTTTGTATATTTATATTTTCATGTTTACCTTAGTATAATGAGTAGCTAATTTCCCTAGTGTTTGCTTAGATGTAGAGCCCCTAGTGAAATGGATTGTTATCATTTGTAAAAAATTAAAATGTAACTTAAGTATTTTTAACATTGAGCCTAATAAAAAGAACCATTATTATGTACTTAGATATTTAACCCTTGTCACTTAATTTATTAGATTCAAATAACGAAAGTTATTTTTATCTATATAAATTAAGCTTCAACATTAAAAGTGATCTAGACGAACTTATGAATAATTTACTAACACTAAATTAGAAATAAGGAAAACCGTTATGATTTGGGTTTTGGCGAAAGTCAAAACTGGGGTGGGTCTCAATTTAAATACTTGGGGAATAGTAACTATCTAAAATAAGATCCGATGAAAATTAGATTGAATTTAGTTAGACATAACTTTATATTTATTCGAAAGAAAAAATATAAAGTTTTATACTAAAACATTTTAATAGGGCTTAAACTCAAAACAATCCATGGATCTAGAGGTGACACATTTAAGTAAACACTCCTATTTATTTATATATTGTAAAATACTTATTATTATTATTATTATTATTTACGTATTATTATTTACTAAAAATAAAAATTTACATCAAAATACTCGAGTTTGTACCAGTACTGTTTGTCACATCGTATATAACTTACGCGTATCGTGTATCAATCACACGAAACGCGTACTTTCAAAACTATACGCGGAACGCGTATAGTTGTACGCGAAACGCGTACGTGTAATATCAGCACTGTTCCGAATTTATTTAAATGTCAAAGTTTTAAATTAAATCTTTTATTATTATTCTAAAGTAATTAATTTATAATTAGTTTAATTATTATAATTTCCTATAATTCATTGTTATTATTCAGTTAATTTAAATAAATTTGTATTATAATTTATTGCTCAAAACAAAATTCTAATCAATTAGTTTTATTAAAAGTTATTATTTTATTAATTATCATTTAGTAATAAACTTGTTTTATCACAATTAGTATAGTTTCAATTAATTCACTTTTAAGTTAATAATTATAAATCATGAAATCTCGTAATTTTAATTAATAAGTAGTTCAAATAAATATAAGAATAAGTTATATTTTATTATTATGTTATGCTAAATATAAATTCCTAATCCAAAACCCCCTTTAAATAAGTTTAACTTCAAAGACTATTAAAAACCATTAAACACTGTCTCCCTGTGGAACGAACCGGATTTACCAACAAACTAAACTACGCGAATAGGACTAGTTGCCTATATATGTGTGAAATCAACCTGAATTCATTAAAACACCACATATACAATAAATCAATTCGTGTAACAAAATAACTCAAATCCGTTCAAAATAAAGGTACTGTTTCACCGCATCAACTTTTTGGCACCGCTGCCGGGGAGCGGTTTTTGTTCAAAAAATTTTAATAGACTTTAGGTTATTCGATCCTTTTATAGGAATTCAAAACTAGAAAAGCTTTTGGTATTATGAATTCATAATAGAAATTAATGCATGAATTTACGTTCCTCAAACACTGAATTAACTCCTCCATATCCTGAACCCGAAAGAGAATTTCATGAACGTTTAAGAGCTCAAGAAGTAGAGTCTCTCGCTAAGGATTTAGAATCACTTTCATTAGATTCTAACTCTGAACCAGATATTCAGCCAATCATAGAGCCAGTTATTAAGGAAGAAGAAGAGATGGCTGTTACAAATCAAACGATGGAAGCATTAATGAAAGCGACAAGAACAGGTCAAGGCCACGCAATTATTCAACCTACGATGACTGACGGCTTTGAAATAAAAGGTCAATTCCTTCACATGGTGACTAATACATGCCAGTTCGGTGGAGCTCCAAATGAGGATGCTAACGAGCATCTTCGTAAGTTTGTAAGCATTTGCAAGCTATTCAAAATCAAGGATGTCTCCGATGAAGTCGTATGTTTGAAAATATTTCCATGGTCCCTAAAGGATGATGCAAGAGATTGGTTAGACTCGTTACCAGGAGGTTATATCGAAGATTGGAATGATATGATGGACAAGTTTTTGTCAGAATTCTTCCCTACTTCAAAAGCAGCAAAATTGCAAAGTGATATAAATCACTTCAAACAAAAGCTTAATGAGACTCTTTATGAAGCTTGGACTCGATTCAACAAAATGCTTAGGGTATGTCCTCAACACGGGTTGAATATATTCCAAAAAGTCCAAATATTCTATAAAGGAGTCAATGTGGCTACTAGAAAAGATATAGATGTTGCAGCTGGAGGTTCGATCATGAAGAAAACACCGGAAGATGCTCACACTATCATTACCGATATAGCAGCACATTCTCATAATTGGCATCAAGAGATAGAATTCTCTAGATCATCAACCGTTGCTAATATCGAAAGCAATGATGAAATTGCTTCTTTAAAAGTTCAAATGGTAAATCAAGCAAGACAAATTGAGAAAGTAACCAAGGAAATGCATGCTATCAGGGTAGGATGTGAACTATGCCAAGGTCCCCATCTTACCAGAGGTTGTGATCAAGCAACGATGGAAGAGCAAGCAAATTTCCTAGGTTACTTGTGTAACGACCCTAGAATTTCCAACGTTATTTTATTAATAATATTTATTATTAATACGTATGATTAAACGAATGTATGTTATTACATTTACATGTTGCCTTGATTGCCCGTACTTGACTTTTAAGAGCCCGAAACGTCTTTGTGACACCCGGAACTTTCACGAATAATATTTTTAGATATTATTTACATTCATGATTAAATTTATTAATCATTTTAATTAACTAAGGCTATTAGTGTAACGACTCGGAAATTTCCGACCAAATTTAAACCCTAATCTCTATATGTTTCCGACACGATAAGCAAAATCTGTTATGTTGAGTCTAGAAAGTCTGAAATACATATTCGGTTAATCGGTTACCCTTTGACTAGTTTCGACGATTCACGAACTATTGTCTGTAAATAAATATGTATATATATAAATATAAATATCAGGGTATATATAATACTTTGCATAAATAATATACACATTAATTAATTAGAATTAAAATGGAAGATAGAATAATTAAGTGCAAGTTAAAATATAATTGATATAGTTAAGCTGCGAACATTAAAATAAATATTAATAGTAATGTTAGCATTAATTATATTATTATATATAACATATAAATATGAAAATTGTTATGTAAAGATTGTTATATTGTTATCATTATCAATTCTATTAATAACAGTAATATTATTATAATTAGTAGTATTATTTTTATAAACATTATTATTATCAGAAAATAGATATTCTTTATACATTTATATTATTATTATTGTATGTTTATGATTAATAATAAATAATAACATTATTATTATTATTATTAACTTGATTACTAAAATTATCAATTAATTAAAATTGTTATTATCATTATTCTTATTAGTATTAGTATAAAAAGTTTGATGTATATCACTAACATTATTATTAATATAAGCTTTATTGTAACTAAATTTTATTATTAACTCATAGTTATAAATTTTATTAACGTTTTTATTACTAATAATATTATTAATATTATGACATTATTATTATCATTATTATTTATAATATTAAGTGTATTAATATTGTTATATGTATTAATTACTAAGATTAGTTATATTTATATATAAATACTAATATATATATATACAGATACAGAAAAATACGTTCGAATAAGAAAACAGGATACTGATATTTTCGCATTGGATACTTTATCTGTTTTATCTTTATCTGTATACTATTAAACCTGTGATTCATTGTCGACATTTTTTTTATATATCCTAATCAAATCTCTATCACCAGAATGAAATATCATAACTGCTATTATTAAGGGAATTAAAAAAAAAGCTTACGGCCCTGTTCTTGCTCTCATCCTTCAAAAACCCGTTTCCTTAACAAAATTTAAAATCTTTAAATGCAGTTAAGTCATAAATGTATCGGTTAAACTACCTGCAAATTCCTAGCTTTCAAATCCTTTTCTTGAAAACGAATTTTCGAAGTCAACATTTTTGAAATAAAAGTCAAACGGTCTGTTTCTCATAAAATTCGAAGTCGTTTCTGTATTTCTGGATCAACTGACGAATTGGGAAGATTGTATAGGTGATTTAGAATCTATCTTATGTAGAAATCGAAAGCTGAAAATGTCTTAAAGTCGAAGAACATTTTGTTTTGTTACCTGGGTTTCGGTACTGCAGTAGCAGTAGCAGATGCAGTTTATTTTTCTCTAAATCTCATTTAATCATCAACAATTGATTCGATATTAATTGTTAAATATTAAAACCGATTTGCAATTGATTGAGATGCTATTGAGTCGACTGACTCAATGAAGATGATGATGATTAACAATCGATTTTTTTTTTATTTCCTCCTGTTTCTGTGTTAAAAATTGGATTAGGGTACCCAATGCTACGGACTATTTTTTTTGAGGGCTGAGACTTAATTTTATGTTGGGCCGATAAGTCTTTTACTGATGGGCCGAAGTAGGTTGGCCAGATTCTGATAGGGATGATAAATATGATGGTTGTTTATACGGGTTTAAATAAATTTAGAACGTATAATAATCAAGAAAACAGAATTGCTTGGCTGGTCTTGGGTGTTAGTGTGTTAGCGGGAGGTCTCGGGTTCGAGTCTTCCATGGGACGTTCTTTTTAGAGAAACATTCTTTGAAAAGGGTATATACTCTACTTTCATTTTTTTTTATCATTATAATTATTATTATTATCATTTTAAATATTATTATTATTATTATTATTATTAATATTATTATTATTATTATTATTATCATTATTTTCAATAACATATTTTTATATATAATTTTACTTACACTATTTTATTATCACTAATATCATCATTAGTATTATTATTATTAAAGTATTATTATTTTGTATATAACAAATTACTGATATTGAGATAACATTAACTATAAATATGTATATATTGTAAAATGATTTTATATAAGAATATTGATATATAAAATATAACTAAGGATATAAAAATATAAATAAAGTATATATATATTTATATAACTACAACACTTAATAAATAAATGTTATTTATGAGGAATTATGTGATCTTATGTGTTAATATATATATTTGATATAGGTTCGTGAATCCAAGGCCAACCTTATACGTGTTCAATGATGTTATATGTATTTTTACTACAAAATACATTAGGTGAGTATATAGTCCCCTTTTAAACTCTAAATATTTTTGGGCTGAGAATACATGCGCTGTTTTATAAATGATTTACGATATGGACACAAGTAACTGAAAAATATATTCTACGTTGAGTTGTACCACTGGCATACTTCCCTGTAGCTTGGTAACTAATATTTACAGCGGTATTGTAAACGCGAATCCTGTTGATAGATCTATCGGGCCTGACAACCCCAACCGGACTGGACGACCAGTATTCAACGGTTGCACAGTACTTCGTTTCGTGACTACACTTGGTACGGTGTAGTAAGATTTCATAATAAAGGGAATATGCGACGTGATTAAATGTTAAGTATGGTTACCAAGTGCTCAACCACTTAGAATATTTTTATTAAAATGTTTACATATGAAATCTTGTGGTCCATAGTTATAACGCTGCTAGCATCAAACCTATATATCTCACCAACTTTATGTTGACTTTTTAAAGCATGTTATTCTCAGGTACGAATTAGGTCTTCCGCTGTGCATTTGCTCATTTTAAAGACATTACTTGGAGTCGATCAACGTAATGGGACCAACTGTTGATGACTACGTCCGGGAGGATTAGGACCGGTCGTTTCAATTAGTTAGTTACTTGGGCTTTAATTGGTTTAACTTGTGATTTATTTGAACTTGGGCTTTGTTAGTGTAATGGACTCATGTTATTGGACTTCCAAGCCCACCCTACATTTATTAATGGACCTTTAGTCCACTCTTTCAACTTGTAAGTATTAGTTTGAATGGTAACTAGTTAGTTTCAACACTTGGAATCTAGTTAACATACATTTCCCATGCATGCATCCTCATTATCCAACTTTTAAGCTTTAACTCATGAAGAGCCATTAAACATTAGCCTTCTTCCCTTTTTTTTCTGCTGAATGCCGAAACTTGGTGGCCATTTAGTGGTGATTTGATTTTTTTTTACACTACATACTCACTTGTATTCATATTACTCTTTCATTTACACACACACACTCACTTTTCTCTCAAACTTTCTCTCATATTCTTCTACATTTTTGTAAGTAACAAGAACATTTTTCTCTTCTTCTTTCCTTTGTCTTAAAACTAAATACATACATGAATCATCATCATCATTTGTTGTTTGTTACTTGTTCTTGATTTTGTTTAACTACTGGTCTTGTTAATTATAGTTACTTACTAGCTTTCAAGAACCTAACTTTCTAGTTTTGGTTCTTCTATTATCTTGTAAGTTCAAGAACACAAGAACATAAACTCACTAATTTATGATTCTACTTCAATTGTTTCAAAAGTTGCAAGTTCCATGTGTTGATTAAAGACATACTTGAAGCTCATGAAGTAAACTTTAAAGTTTACTTTCTAAAGATCAAACTTTGGTTTGAATCTTTAAAGTATGAAACTCATGAACTTATTTATTTGTTTATTTTGTTTTACTTGCACTTTAATTTCATGTAGTTAGTTTATATGGTCAAGTACTACAAGTTAGTCTTGATCTCATATCTCTTGAACAAATTAAGTTAACTTTGAAAGTTCAAGAACACACAAATAAGTTTTCTTTAAATATAACTTTGGATCTAGACTTTTGAGTCTTGGATCTTCAAGATCAAGCTAAGAACTATGTTCTACTACTTATGATCTTGATTAGTTAGTTTACTTTCAAGTTGTAACTTGTTATTAGCTTTAAAGTCCATGTATGTGTTAGATCTAAGACTTTGATGCAACTTTGGTTCATCAAACTTCATACAACTCTTAAGTGAGTTGTGCTTCATGTCTTAGACTTGCACATGGGGTATGATGGCCAAGACTTGGTTAATATGATGTAGATACATCAATGAGTTGTACACTTGAAGCTATATGCATCAAGGATGAGAACTATGATGAACATCAAGCACCAAGACCACCGGAACCCTTTTAAACACACTGCTTCTGTCAAAAACCTACTGACCTGATGCTTCTGGAACAGACCAGTAGACCTGGGCTGTTCTAACCTTGATTTTTAGATAGAAATTTTCGATTAGATAACTTTTCATATAGGACTCATCTTAATCCGAGTTACGGTTTAGGATTTATGGCCCTCCGATCGTTACTATGTCCTTTAACGTTGTGCAGAAATTTCTGACCTACTCGCACTTAGACCGTCGCCACGGTCAAACCAAGACGAGTTTGCTTCTGTAAATTTTACCACACTTAAGGGACTCATAGACGGAGCCATGGCCACTGGTCTCACCTTAATTCAGTAAGGGTAGAGGCTGTGGTGACTGACTGAAGTCATACTTTGTTTTAAACTACTTTCATAAACGAAACTTACCTTACGCCTTTTGTTTAATGATGAATGATGATGACCCTTAAGACCTTAAATACATACTTTTAAACCTATTAATACGATTTACTGACTTAGTACTATTTGACTTAGGTTGAGGACTTCGGACCATTTACTTGCACACCTTTCCCGACTACTACTTTACCGCTACATATCATTGTGAGTTATAGCATTCCCTTTTTACTTTAACTTATTTTGGGAACTGAGAATACATGCGGATTTTATGTTTTAAATACTAGGAACGAGTACTTAAACTTTATATATGTGTGGGTTATATAACGGCAGAAACATTCCCTTTAGCTCGGTAACGTTTAATCATTGGTTTATGAACCGGTGAACGCGAATCTTAGATATGGATCCATAGGGTTTGACATCCCCACTCGGGCTAGTCGTGCTAGCAGTTAACGAGTGTTTAATACTTCATAAACATACGTACTCGCCAAGTGTACTTTCAGGGGGTATTTTAAACGTTAAGTTAGTTACCAAGTGCCCACGGTTAACATATACTTTATCATACTGTTTTGAAACGCTCTTTGTAGCACTGAAATCTCGTGGCCTACCTTACATACTGTTATACTTAAACTATAGCTCACCAACCTTTGTGTTGATGTTTTTAAGCATGTATTTCTCAGGTGCTTGAGGTTGCTTCCGCTGTGTACTAGTCGTGCTGTAGAACCCGCTGCTTAGAGTTGTTATCGCATGACTACTTATCTTACATTCAAACTTATTTACTTTTGAAACTATGTTATGTAACGACCTTTGGGGTCACGTGCACTTATTTATTTGCTTCTACTTAGTGAAGCATGCTTTTGAAATGTAAAACATTTGATGTCGGTTATGACATCACCTTTTTATCGTGAATGCAACTTCTTTAATTACAGCATATAGTACTTAACCTTGTAATGATCCTGTTGTTGATGATTCGTACACGATGGTTTTGTACGGGGCATCACATTTGGTATCAGAGCATTGGTTGTAGGGAATTAGGTTGTATTAGTGAGTCTAAGACCGACCCGAGTAGGATTCACTAATAGGACTAATCTACAACTTGCTAGTTTACTTGTTTCCGCTGAATTTACTGCATGCTACTGCTTACTTTTTCCGCTATATGCCGTATGCTACTACATGATTTCACTACTGCATGATGCTACTTGCTTTCGATTGCATGCTACCTTCATACGAATTGCTGTTATTGCCATGTTAGTTACTGTTATACATGATTTAAACTGTTGGCCTATTATTTGCTTGCTTTATGACATACTGACATGGAAAATTTATTTTTCCTTGTTCAGATGTCGGATGTTTCACCTGCTGGCATTTCGGGCAGTACAGACTCAGACCCCGTCGCCCTACCTACTGCTACACCTGCTGGTGCTACTGCCGATACACCGGCCCCGACACCCACTAGTGATCCCGGCGCTTCTACTTTCGGAGCTAGTACTAGTGCACCTGCCCCAGTGTCTGCTCCCGGACCCTCGAACTCACAGCCCCGCATTGGTGGTATTGAGATCCCCGCGGAGTTCGGGGAAGGGCCGTTTCGTAACCACATGCGCACACCTTGCCGACGTACTCCCGACGGACGTTTAGTCGTGATTCCTCCAGGCAGACACAGACAGATGTTGGCCGCCTTCGGACGCTTCGGATTACCAGCTCAGCCACCAGTGTCACCACCACACGATTCGGATGACTCATCATCCGCCGATTCTTCATCATCAGACGACTCCAGCGATGATGAGGATCCTGCTGATAGACCTATTCAGGCACCCTCCACCCCGCCGAAGATGCGGTACCGTTCCGATGGCACCGTCATTCCAGGGGTGAATGGAGGTCGTGCTTTTACTGATGCATTTGGCCATCGTCGTAGGGTTACTGCTCGTAAACGAGTTGTGCATACCCTGCCGACCCACAGATACGTAAGGTTCCCCGTTATGTATTGACCATTCCTGGAACCGTACCACCTAGATTCAGATACGCACCACTTACATCTAGGGACGTACCGTCTACATCCGGAGCCGGACCATCTACATCAGTACCACCGACACCACCCGCCCTACCTGCACTGCCTGCCCCACCAGCTCCCTCTAACGAGGAACTGATGAGGGAGACTGAGGCTCTCCGAGCTCGAGTCACTGAGCTCGAGGAGCAGTTGGCTCGAGGAGCAGTTCACCCACCTTCACCGTAGGGCTTTGTATTTAGATTTCATGATGTAATCTAGATATAGTTTCATGTATTTCATATGTATTGTACGAACTTATTCAGACGTATGAAACTTATTATTATTAATGAATGGAACTTTGAATTATTTAATTCTTGCACGATATTCTATTTACATTGCGGTACGATGATTCTGTGGTATTTGTACCTAGATGCATTATTTAATAACATGTGATGTTTTGATTCCATGTTGGTCACTATATACTGTATTACTACTACTTGCATACTGGATTTTGACTTGAGTCAAAAATTTTTTTTAGAATACCATGGCTAACGGAAGATCCACACCTACCGCCGCCCAGATTGAGGACATGATCAACGAACGGGTCGCTGCAGCCCTAGCAGAAAGAAATCTCGAAGCTCCACCACCACCACCACCGGTTATTCCACCCGTTCGAAATGGGTGTACATACAAGGAATTCCAGAGCTGCAAACCGCATAACTTCAGCGGCACCGAGGGACCAGTTGGTCTCACCAGATGGTTCGAGAAACTTGAATCAGTATTCCAAGTTAGCAACTGTTCGGAGGATAATAAGACCAAGTTTGCATCTTGCACGCTATCTGACAGCGCGCTAACATGGTGGAACACGTTAGCTCAAGCGAAAGGTATCGATGAGGCGTATGCTACGCCCTGGGAGGAATTCAAGGCAGCTATGATTGATGAGTATTGTCCAAGAACCGAAATTCAGAAGATGGAAATTGAATTCATGCAGTTGAAGGCCGTAGGGAACGACCTTAACAGTTACAATCGTAGGTTTTTGGAGTTAGCACTGATGTGTCCGACCATGGTCACCCCCGAATTTAAGCGCTTGGAGAAATACTTCTCGGGACTTCCTAAGTCCATCAAGGGTAATGTTACCTCATCCAAACCACTGAATGTTCCCGAAGCAATGAACATGGCGCATACTCTCCTGAATCAAATCATCCTTGACGAGCCGGAGAAGGCTAAGTTTGAAGCCGGTAGTAGTGAAAAGAGGAAATGGGACAACAACCATAACAACCACAACAACCACAACAACAACAACAACAACTACAAAAACAACAGGGGTAGAAACTATGATCAAAACCCGGCGAAGCGACATGAAGGGTTCAGGCAAAACAACAACAACCCTAACCCCAACAACAACAACAACTCCAACCCGAACTACAAAGGCACTCTACCACAATGCAAGAGGTGCTACAAGCACCACACCGGGTATTGTAATGCTGTTTGTGAGAAGTGCAAGAAGAGTGGGCACATCGGTAGAGACTGCAAGACTACCATGATGACAGGGAGGCCGAACACCAACGGGCCAAAAAAGTGTTACGAATGCGGGCAGACGGGCAATTTTAGAAACGAGTGCCCGAACAAACGAAAGGATGGCGGACCACCGCGTGCTAGAGCTTTTAATGTTAATGCAAGGGATGCACGCGATAACCCCGACTTGGTGACAGGTATATTCACAATCAACAATCTTTTAGCTTCTGTCTTGTTTGATACTGGTGCGGATAGAAGTTATGTATGTAGACATTTTTGCGATAAGATTAATTGGTCATTAGTCCCGTTAAAAGAGAGTATGCTTGTCGAGGTCGCCAATGGAAAACTTGAAAAGGTTGACCATATTAGTCGTGGAGCTATTATCAACATAGCTGGTGCAGATTTCGAAATTGATTTGATACCTATCAAACTGGGAAGCTTTGACGTGATCGTTGGTATGGATTGGTTGAGCAAGATAAAGGCCGATATTATCTGTGGAGATAAAGCACTTCGCATACCATAAGGAGATGGCGAACCACTGGTTATCTATGGAGAGAGATGTACCTCGAAGTTGAACCTCATTAGTTGCGTGAAAGCGCAAAAGATTATAAAGAAGGGACGCTTTGCTGTCCTAGCACATGTGAAAGCGGTAGAAACTGAGGTGAAGAGCATGAACGACGTTCGAATTGTGAACGAATTTTCCGATGTCTTCCCAGAGGAATTGCCTGGATTACCACCGCCGAGAGTCGTAGAGTTTCAGATTGATTTCGTGCCAGGAGCAGCACCTGTAGCTCGCGCACCTTATAGACTCGCACCTTCCGAGATGCAAGAATTACAGAGTCAACTACAAGAGCTGTTAGACCGAGGATTTATTCAACCAAGTTTCTCGCCTTGGGGCGCACCTGTTCTCTTTGTGAAGAAGAAGGATGGATCCTTTCATACGTGTATCGACTACCGTGAGCTCAACAAATTGACAATCAAGAATCGGTATCCTCTTCCGCGAATTGATGATCTTTTTGATCAACTACAAGGATCGAGCATTTATTCAAAGATCGATTTGTGATCCGGTTATCACCAGTTGAGGTTGAAGGAAAGTGACGTGATGAAAACTGCATTCAGGACCCGTTATGGTCATTATGAGTTTCTCGTGATGCCATTCGGTTTGACAAATGCACCTGCCATGTTCATGGACCTCATGAATCGTGTCTGCAATCCTTACTTGGACAAGTTTGTTATTGTCTTCATAGATGATATCCTCATCTACTCTAAGAGCGAAGAAGAACATGAGCAACACCTCCGATTAGTGCTTGAACTCTTAAGACAAGAGCAACTTTACGCCAAATTCACCAAGTGTGAATTTTGGTTGAAGGAAGTACAATTTTTGGGTCATGTTGTAAGCGACCAGGGTATCAAAGTTGTTCCCGCCAAGATTGAAGCCATCAGCAAGTGGGAGACCCCCACTACTCCAACGCATATTCGCCAATTCCTAGGTCTCGCCGGTTATTATCGAAGGTTTATCGAAGGATTTTCTCTGATTGCGCGTCCTTTGACCACACTGACTCACAAGGGCAAGAAGTTCATTTGGGAACCCGCACACGAATCGGCATTTCAAACTTTGAAGAAGAAGTTAACCTCCACACCTATCCTATCACTTCCTGAAGGCAGTGACGACTTTGTTGTTTATTGTGATGCATCGAAGAGTGGTTTTGGGTGTGTACTGATGCAACGATCAAAGGTTATTGCCTATGCCTCCCGCCAATTGAAGATTCATGAGCGGAACTACACTACACATGATCTTGAACTTGAAGCCGTTGTCTTTGCACTCAAATTGTGGAGACATTATTTGTATGGAACTAAGAGCACTATTTTCACCGATCACAAGAGTCTCCAGCACATCTTTGATCAGAAGCAACTGAATATGAGACAGCGTCGATGGATCGAGACGCTCAACGACTACGATTGTGAACTCTGTTATCACCCTGGCAAGGCCAATGTTGTAGCTGACGCTTTAAGCCGAAAGGAGAGGACGGCACCTCTTCGTGTTAGGGCTCTGAACATCACCATTCATTCGAACCTCAACAGCCAGATCAGAGTAGCCCAAGATGAGGCTCTCAAAGAGGAGAACATATCTCACGAACATTTGAACATACTTGTCTCTCGATTCGAGGTTAGAGAGTCTGGACTCCGATGTTATGCCGGAAGAATTTTGAAGAATTTGGGTACCTCTTTATGGAGATCTACGGAACCTGATACTTGATGAAGCACACAAGCCGAGATATTCGATTCATCCTGGAGCAGGAAAAATGTACCACGACCTTAAAGAACAGTATTGGTGGCCGAATCTTAAAAAGGACGTTGCAACTTATGTTGGGAAGTGTTTGACTTGTTCGAAAGTTAAGGCCGAACATCAGAGACCTTCTGGTTTACTTCAACAACCGGAAATCCCATAATGGAAGTGGGAAAGGATAACAATGGACTTCATCACCAAGCTACCAAAGACGGTGGGCGGATACGATACCATCTGGGTTATTGTTGACCGCCTTACCAAATCTGCACACTTCCTAGCGATGAAGGAAACTGATACGATGGAAAGACTTGCTCAATTATACATTAAAGAGGTTGTGTCTCGTCATGGTGTACCTTTATCGATCATCTCAGATCGCGATCCCCGTTTTGCCTCTAGATTTTGGCGTTCTTTGCAAGAAGCCATGGGAACTCGTCTCGACATGAGTACTGCGTATCATCCTCAGACTGACGGACAAAGTGAACGAACGATTCAGACCTTGGAGGACATGCTGCGTGCATGTGTCATTGATTTTGGAAAGGCCTGGGAAAGACATTTGCCACTCGCCGAATTCTCGTACAACAACAGTTATCACTCTAGCATTAATGCTGCACCTTTTGAAGCATTGTATGGCCGTAAGTGCCGATCTCCTATTTGTTGGGCCGAAGTAGGCGAAAAGCAAATCACCGGACCCGAGGTAGTCCACGAAACGACGGAGAAGATTGCTCAGATTCAAGCTAGACTTAAGACTGCCCGTGATCGCCAAAAAAGTTATGCCGATCTTAAACGTAAGGACTTTGAATTTAATGTTGGTGATCATGTAATGTTGAAGGTTGCACCTTGGAAAGGTGTGATCCGCCAAAAAAGTTATGCCGATCTTAAACGTAAGGACTTTGAATTTAATGTTGGTGATCATGTAATGTTGAAGGTTGCACCTTGGAAAGGTGTGATCCGTTTTGGAAAACGTGGAAAGTTAAACCCACGATACATTGGTCCTTTTGAAATCCTGGAACGTGTTGGACCCGTTGCATATCGTTTGGATCTACCAGCACAATTGAGCTCAGTTCATCCTACCTTCCATGTGTCAAACTTGAAGAAGTGTCTTGCTGCACCCGAACTTATCATACCATTGGAAGAACTTACTATTGACGACAAACTCCACTTTGTGGAGGAACCTGTTGAAATTATGGATCGTGAGATCAAAACTTTGAAACGCAACAAGATTCTGATTGTACGGGTACGATGGAATGCCAAACGAGGACCTGAGTTTACTTGGGAACGAGAGGATCAAATGATGCGGAAGTATCCTCACCTTTTCCCGACTCCTCCATCTACCTCAGCTTAAATTTCGGGACGAAATTTTCTTTAACAGGTGGGTAATGTAACGACCCTAGAATTTCCAACGTTATTTTATTAATAATTGTTATTATTAATACGTATGATTAAACGAATGTATGTTATTACATTTACATGTTGCCTTGATTGCCCGTACTTGACTTTTAAGAGCCCGAAACGTCTTTGTGACACCCGGAACTTTCACGAATAATATTTTTAGATATTATTTACATTCATGATTAAATTTATTAATCATTTTAATTAACTAAGGCTATTAGTTAGTTACTTGGGCTTTAATTGGTTTAACTTGTGATTTATTTGAACTTGGGCTTTGTTAGTGTAATGGACTCATGTTATTGGACTTCCAAGCCCACCCTACATTTATTAATGGACCTTTAGCCCACTCTTTCAACTTGTAAGTATTAGTTTGAATGGTAACTAGTTAGTTTCAACACTTGGAATCTAGTTAACATACATTTCCCATGCATGCATCCTCATTATCCAACTTTTAAGCTTTAACACATGAAGAGCCATTAAACATTAGCCTTCCTCCCTTTTTTATGCTGAATGCCGAAACTTGGTGGCCATTTAGTGGTGATTTGATTTTTTTTTACACTACATACTCACTTGTATTCATATTACTCTTTCATTTACACACACACACACTCACTTTTCTCTCAAACTTTCTCTCATATTCTTCTACATTTTTGTAAGTAACAAGAACATTTTTCTCTTCTTCTTTCCTTTGTCTTAAAACTAAATACATACATGAATCATCATCATCATTTGTTGTTTGTTACTTGTTCTTGATTTTGTTTAACTACTTGTCTTGTTAATTATAGTTACTTACTAGCTTTCAAGAACCTAACTTTCTAGTTTTGGTTCTTCTATTATCTTGTAAGTTCAAGAACACAAGAACATAAACTCACTAGTTTATGATTCTACTTCAATTGTTTTAAAAGTTGCAAGTTCCATGTGTTGATTAAAGACATACTTGAAGCTCATGAAGTAAACTTTAAAGTTTACTTTCTAAAGATCAAACTTTGGTTTGAATCTTTAAAGTATGAAACTCATGAACTTATTTATTTGTTTATTTTGTTTTACTTGCACTTTAATTTCATGTAGTTAGTTTATATGGTCAAGTACTACAAGTTAGTCTTGATCTCATATCTCTTGAACAAATTAAGTTAACTTTGAAAGTTCAAGAACACACAAATAAGTTTTCTTTAAATATAACTTTGGATCTAGACTTTTGAGTCTTGGATCTTCAAGATCAAGCTAAGAACTATGTTCTACTACTTATGATCTTGATTAGTTAGTTTACTTTCAAGTTGTAACTTGTTATTAGCTTTAAAGTCCATGTATGTGTTAGATCTAAGACTTTGATGCAACTTTGGTTCATCAAACTTCATACAACTCTTAAGTGAGTTGTGCTTCATGTCTTAGACTTGCACATGGGGTATGATGGCCAAGACTTGGTTAAGATGATGTAGATACATCAATGAGTTATACACTTGAAGCTATATGCATCAAGGATGAGAACCATGATGAACATCAAGCACCAAGACCACCGGAACCCTTTTAAACACACTGCTTCTGTCCAAAACCTACTGACCTGATGCTTCTGGAACAGACCAGTAGACCTGGGCTGTTCTAACCTTGATTTTTAGATAGAACTTTTCTATTATATAACTTTTCATATAGGACTCGTCTTAATCCGAGTTACGGTTTAGGATTTATGGCCCTCCGATCGTTACTATGTCCTTTAACGTTGTGCAGAAATTTCTGACCTAATCGCACTTAGACCGTCGCCACGGTCAAACCAAGACGAGTTTGCTTCTGTAAATTTTACCACACTTAAGGGACTCATAGACGGAGCCATGGCCACTGGTCTCACCTTAATTCAGTAAGGGTAGAGGCTGTGGTGACTGACTGAATTCAGACTTTATTTTAAACTACTTTCATAAACGAAACTTACCTTACGCCTTTTGTTTAATGATGAATGATGATGACCCTTAAGACCTTAAATACATACTTTTAAACCTATTAAGACGATTTACTGACTTAGTACTATTTGACTTAGGTTGAGGACTTCGGACCATTAACTTGCACACCTTTCCCGACTACTACTTTACCGCTACATATCATTGTGAGTTATAGCATTCCCTTTTTACTTTAACTTATTTTGGGAACTGAGAATACATGCGGATTTTATGTTTTACATACTAGGCACGAGTACTTAAAATTTATATATGTGTGGGTTATATAACGGCAGAAACATTCCCTTTAGCTCGGTAACGTTTAATCATTGGTTTATGAACCGGTGAACGCGAATCTTAGATATGGATCCATAGGGTTTGACATCCCCACTCGGGCTAGTCGCGCTAGCAGTTAACGAGTGTTTAATACTTCGTAAACATACGCACTCGCAAAGTGTACTTTCAGGGGGTATTTTAAACATTAAGTTAGTTACCAAGTGCCCACGGTTAACATATACTTTATCATACTGTTTTGAAACGCTCTTTGTAGCACTGAAATCTCGTGGCCTACCTTACATACTGTTATACTTAAACTATAGCTCACCAACCTTTGTGTTGACGTTTTTAAGCATGTATTTCTCAGGTGCTTGAGGTTGCTTCCGCTGTGTACTAGTCGTGCTGTAGAACCCGCTGCTTAGAGTTGTTATCGCATGACTACTTATCTTGCATCCAAACTTATTTACTTTTGAAACTATGTTATGTAACGACCTTTGGGGTCACGTGCACTTATTTATTTGCTTCTACTTAGTGAAGCATGCTTTTGAAATGTAAAACATTTGACGTCGGTTATGACATCACCTTTTTATCGTGAATGCAACTTCTTTAATTACATCATATAGTACTTAACCTTGTAATGATCCTGTTGTTGATGATTCGTACACGATGGTTTTGTACGGGGCATCACAACTTGCGAAAAGGTGAAATGAATTTCAACGATTTTCCAGCGATAGAAGCAAATAACCGAAAATATCCTCCAATTAACAACTACCAAGTAGGAGGACCTTCAGGTTTAAATAATAATAACTATCAAGGAGGAAATCCAGTTTACCAAAATAACCAAAATTTCCAAAATCAAAATCAAAGAAATCTACCACCAGGTTACAATAACCTAAACAACCGAAATCAACCTCAATGAATTTATCAAAATAATTTCCAACACAATCAACCACAACCACAAGCACTTATGCAACCACAACCCAAAAAGAAATCCGGTTTAGAAGATCTCTTAAGAGATTTTATGGTTAAGCACGTGCAAACTGCGGAAATTCAAACTCAACAAATTCGAAATCAACAAGCTACGATTTAGAATTTAGAAAGAGATGTTGGAAGGATCTCATAGTTACTATCAGAGAGGCCACCAAGCGCTCTCCCCTCAAATACTCAAGTGAATCCCAACAACAATCAAACAAGAAATGAGCATGTAAATGCTATAACTACTAGAAGTGGTTTAACTGTTAACCCAGAAACTAGTAAGACCTCAGAAGTTCCTTTGTCTTCTTCTAGTTTACAAGAACCTGTTGATATAGATGAGCATGTTGAGAAAGAACAAGAGAAAAATGATCCACCTGAGATCATATCAAAGAATGGTGAAAAACCACTAGTGAAGGTGCACAAGGCACCTATTCCATACCCAAAGGCATTAAAGAAAGACAAACTCGCTAGCCAATATCAGAGATTTGCAGATATGATAATGCAAATTAGCATTAACATGCCACTCGCGGAAGTTCTTAGGGGTATGCCAAATTATGGAAGGTTTATCAAGTATCTCATAGCCGATAAAGGTAAATATGAAGAAGTTTCAACCACATTCCTCAATGAGGAATGCTCAGCAATTTTTCAAAAGCAAAAGATGCCACCGAAACTCGAAGATCCTGGTAGTTTCATTATTCCGTGTCTGATGGGAGATTCAGTAATGTACGATGCATTAGCTGACTTAGGCGCAAGTATCAATCTTATGCCACACTCCTTGTACTTAAAACTAAACCTAGGAGATCTAAAACCAACGAGGATGTGTATACGCCTAGCAGATAGAACTTTTAACTATCCTATTGGTATTGCCGAAAACCTACCAGTTAAAGTCAATCATTTAATCTTTCCTGCCGACTTCGTTGTCCTTGAAATGGAAGAAGATAGCAAGGTTCCCCTAATTCTAGGGCGACCATTTCTAAATACCGCTGACGCAATTGTGCATGTTAAAGATAAAAAGCTTAGTCTAGGTGTAGGGGAAGATAGAGTTACCTTAAACATAGACAAAGCTATGAAACAACCTATCTCCTCCGATGACGAATGTTATAAGTTAGACATTGTTGATTGTTGTGTCGAAAAAGAATTGCAAGAATTACTAAATATAGACACCTCGAACTTCACCCCAATGAGTGAAAGTGATGAATTCGATGTAGAACTTGAACTTGATGAATTGTTGAAAGTAGTCATCGATGAAGATTGCTGTGAGGAAGAAATTCCCAAGGAAGATGAACCCTTTGAAGAAATTACCGATGGTAACAGGTTCCGAATAAAATCTTCCTTGGAAGAACCACCAACCTTGGAACTTAAACAACTCCCAGAACATTTGGAGTATGCTTATCTCCAAGGTACATCAGAATTACCTGTTATAATTTCATCAAAACTCTCAGATGACGAAAAGGGTAGGTTAATGACCGTTCTAAAAACTCACAAGAAAGCGATTGCTTGGAAAACAACTGATATTCCAGGGATTAACCCCGCTTATTGTACTCATAAGATTCTAATGGAAGAATATTTTAAACCCGTGGTACAAAGACAACGAAGGTTAAACCCTAACATGAAAGAAGTTGTCAAAAAGGAGGTTATCAAGTTACTTGATGCCGGGTTAATATACCCTATATCCGATAGCCCATGGGTGTTCAAGTGGTACCCAAGAAAGGGGGTACAACTGTTATTCTTAATGATAAAAATGAACTCGTTCCTACAAGAACAGTCACTGGCTGGAGAGTCTGTATAGACTACCGTCGTTTAAACGACGCCACAAGGAAAGATCATTTCCCTCTTCCTTATATTGACCAAATGCTAGAACGTTTAGCGGGAAAAGAGTACTATTGTTTCCTTGATGGATTCTCCGGTTATTTTCAAATTCCCATTGATCCAAAATACCAAGACAAGACAACTTTTACTTGTCCATTTGGTACATTCACATACCGACGAATGTCGTTCGAATTATGCAACGCGCCAGGCACCTTTCAAAGGTGTATGATGGCAATATTTCATGACATAATAGAAGGAAGTATGGAAGTCTTTATGGACGATTTCTCTGTTTTTAGAGATTCCTTCAATTCATGCCTTTCAAACCTCGAGCGAATGTTAATTCGTTGTGAGGAATCAAATCTTGTTTTAAATTGGGAAAAATGCCACTTCATGGTGAAGGAAGGAATTGTTTTAGGACACAAGATTTCTCGAGATGGAATGGAAGTAGACAAAGCTAAGATCGATGTAATCTCAAAGCTTCCTCCTCCAACTAACGTTAAAGGAATTCGTACTTTCTTAGGTCATGCGGGATTCTATCGACGATTCATAAAGGATTTTTCCAAAATCGCTAGACCCATGACTAAACTTCTCGAGAAAGATAGTACATTCGATTTCAATGACGAATGCTTACAAGCTTTCTCCATTCTAAAAAATAAACTTACGAATGCACCCATTATGGTATCCCCGACTGGTCCAAACCTTTCGATCTAATGTGTGATGCTAGTGATTTCGCGATGGGAGCTGTTTTAGGTCAACGTCAAGATAAAAAATTTCAACCAATCTACTACGCAAGTAAAACACTTACAGGAGCTCAGTTGAATTACACAACTACTGAGAAGGAGCTTCTTGCAGTAGTTTTTGCTTTCGATAAGTTTAGATCTTACTTAGTGTTATCTAAAACAATTGTTTATACTGATCATTCAGCCCTAAAGTACTTATTCAAAAAGCAAGATGCTAAACCTAGACTAATTCGTTGGATTCTTCTCCTACAAGAATTCGACATTGAAATTAAGGATAAAAAGGGAGCTGAAAATCTCGCTGCAGATCACTTATCCCGTCTTGAAAATCCTAACTTAGAAACACTCGACGAATCTGTTATTCACGATACTTTTTCGGATGAGTTCCTTATGAGAATTGAAACAGAAGAAGAAATTCCATGGTTTGCGGGCTATGCTAATTATCTAGCCGCAGGAATTCTTGTTAAAAATCAAACTTATCAGCAAAAGAAGAAATTCTATGCTGATCTGAAGTTTTACTTCTGGGAAAGCCCTAACCTCTTTCGTATAGGGGCTGACCAAGTTATTCATCGATGTGTATATGGCAAAGAAGCGCAACAAATTCTAGAGCACTGTCATGAAGGACCGGCTGGTGGACATTTCAGACCAAGCTATACAGCCAAAAAGGTTTTTGACTCAGGTTTTTACTGGACTACAATTTTTAAAGATGCACACAATATGGTAAAAAATTGTGATGCTTGTCAAAGATCTGGAAATATATCCAAGAGAGACGAAATGCCACAACAAAGCATCCTAGTATGCGAAGTATTCGACATTTGGGGTATTGACTTCATGGGTCCATTCCCCGCTTCCAACAAATGCAAATACATTCTCGTGGTAGTCGATTACATTTCTAAATGGGTTGAAGCAAAAGCCCTACCCACTAACGATGCTCGATTTATTGTTGGCTTCCTTAAAAATCTTTTCTCGCGTTTTGGGATTCCAAAAGCATTAATCAGTGATCGTGGAACTCATTTTACAAATCAACTACTAGAGAAAGTGCTTAAAAAGTGCGGAGTTAATCATCGTTTTTCAACTTCTTACCACCCTCAAACGAGTGGCCAAGTTAAAAACACAAACAGAGGTCTTAAACGAATTTTAGAAAGAACTGTTAAAAATAATCCAAAAATATGGCATCGAAAGCTAGATGATGCGCTTTGGGCATTTAGAACCGCATTTAAAACACTCATTGGTACTACACCTTTTCGATTAATTTATGGTAAGGCGTGTCATCTACCTGTCGAAGTTGAACACAAGGCATACTGGGGTCTGAGAGAATGTAATACCGACCTTGTGAAAGCCGGAGAAAACCGATTCTTGCAGCTGAATGAATTAGATGAATTAAGACTACAAGCGTATGAAAACTCTAAAACATACAAGGAGAAAACTAAAAGATGGCACGATGCACGGTTAAAAGAAAAGAAAGAATTTGAACAAGGGGATAAAGTATTAGTATTCCAATCACGTTTTAAGTTTTCACCTGGGAAACTTAGATCCCGATGGACTGGGCCATATATAATAAAACAAGTTTTTCCATCTGGATATGAAGAATTATATAGCAAAGACGGTGGAACTTTTAAGGTGAACGGTCATCGACTCAAATTATACTTTGAAGGAATCAATACTACGGAAAGAGACGAGATCACCTTCTACCCTAAGGACAAGTAAATTCAGGGTAACTTTAAGGTTTTTTAACTCCATTCTCGAACTTTATTTTCATCTTTAAGAGTGGGATTTGTTCGGTCTTTCCTTAGCAGACACTAAAAAACTAGTCTTCTCCCTCCATTCTACCTTTTTATTTTTTCTTTTCATTTTTATTTATTGTTTATTTTCAAGATGCGCAATCAATATGTCTACAACCATTTCCTTTTGATGTGCGATAAAATTTTGCCAAGGGATGTGGTATTAGATATAAAGAATAGATGCGATCAGACGAGTAAAGAAATAAGGCAAAAACTTAACGAGAAAAATTATGCCAAAGGAAAATCAAAATCAGCTAAGAAATGTCGAGCGCGTCATTTGGGCAAGTGTGTAAAATGTGAAAAACCAGCTCATTATGGAATTTGCCCAAAGAACCAGACGGACTCTAATTACGAGTACGTAACCTTATGCCGAGAAGGTCCTTTTAAATGTTCAAAGGAAAACCTCTTAAACCAATGAGGTTACACCTACGAAGCCATGGGGTGCGAAATGGTACGACTCCACTATGAGGCAAGTCGACGCGGTTTCACAATCTAATTCTTTTTCTCGCCAATTGTGTTTTTGTGCATTTTTGTGTATTTGTGAATTTTTGTGTGTTTATGTTTTGGTGTGTTTAGTTTGTATTTGTTTGTTGTGTTTTTATTAAAAAGGGTCTACCATTTAAAATTGATAAACCTTGAGTTTAACCTGTTTTCATTGAAAATGATAATGTTAAGTGTAACAACTGAATTGTCGTTCTTCAAATTGCACGAAATTAATTGTTGGATTCATAATATATCTTTTAAATAGTAAACCACAAAAACAAAAGAAAAATTAAAACTATTAAAAATATACTTTTTTATCAATAACCGTAAAGATATATAACTTGTAAACTTTTATCGTGGGTAATGATAGGTGTAACAACCAAGATTGTCTCTACCTAGTTGATAGGAAACAAAGTTTTAAGTTTGAAAATTAGTTGGTTCGAAAGTATATAATTATATATATAAAAAATAGAGTGTATTTTAAATTCACGTAATTTTTATTTTTCATGTACTTGTTCTAAATTTTTAAAGCGTTAATCTTTTAATTAAAAAGTTGAAAAATTTAGAAAACAAAAAAAAATAGAGTGTTTTGTTTTTAAGTTGTTTTCGTAAAATATTAAAAACTTTAACTTTTAAAGTATTAAATTTTATAAATTGAAATTTAAAATTTATAAACGGATAAAGACAAGGTATACCAACTGAAATTTCTGTTACAACAAATATAAATTTAAAATTGATATTTTGAAATTTAAGTACTTATAAAGTTGGAAAAAAATATATATAATAAAAATAAATAAATAAATAGAATGTTTTGTTTTATTTTTATTTTCGAAAAATAGTAAAAATTTAACTTTTAAAGTATTAAATTTTATAAATTGAATTTTAAAATTTATAAACGGATAAAGACTAGGTATAACAACCGAAATTTCCGTAGCAACAAATATAAATTTATAAAAGAAATTTTAAAAATTTGATTAATTATAAAGTTGAAAAAAGGGGCGGAACGCGTACAATCGAAATCTACGCGAAACGCATAAAGTTTAAAACAAGACCAGATAACTGGTCAACCAGTAATGTTCACACTCTATCCTTATTGTTTTTGCTCTCTGTGACGAAGGAGAAACCCAAAAACCCACAAAAATCATACCAAAAACTAAATAAACACTCCCAATCTTCCCCAATTCTTCCACCTTTCAACATGCCGAGATTGGTAAGGGTCCTAAACCCAATTTACCCCTTGTTTTTTCAATTTTCATTATTTTTTTGTTTAGCTTTAATCCGAATTTAGAGCTTGTTATTGTTAAATTTTGCTTGATTATTGCTATGGCTATGTTGTTAGTATGTTATTAAACCCGATTAGCATGAAAATTTGATGTTTAATTGATTATTGAAAAGTTAGGGTTTATGTAAATTGGGAAAATTGAGGAATTGCTATTGAATTGTGTTATTTTGGGTATAATTAGATGTTTTTAGATGTTTTGATAGTAGTAGAAGCTTTAAATATAAGTTTGATTGTTTGATTTTGTGATTTTAATTTTCGTCTAAATTTCATAATTTTTTTTTTGTAATTGTCATGAATCAAGTATGAATTATAATGATGATTAGCAGCTGGATTATACGCAATGTGATTGAATTGGATTATATATGCTTAGCTCATTGCATGCTTCCACTTGTGAATTAGACCTTGTTTTTGAAACTTGATTTATGATTATGAATTTTTGATTTATTGTTGTTTGTTTTTAATTTTTAGAACTGTTGTTGAAATATTGGTTCGTGTGGTGTTGAAACAAGCTTGTATGTCAAGGATGAATTCTTTGCTAACATTAACTTACCCAATTGGGACGATTCTCTTGTTTTAAAATGTTATGCATGGATTATTTAGAATGACAGCTGTAAACCAACAGCAAGGGGAAAAACAAGTAACACCGGAAATGGAACAACAACTTCAGAACCTGCACCCGAACCTGAGATTTCCTTATGATTTACCTAACCGATTACAAAAGGTTAAGGACTTACTTTCTCTGGTCAATAGAAACATCTCTCCAGTATACGTTGTGGATTGGGCTCCCTTAGGACAACCAGTCAACTTAGATGAACAAATAAGGGGAATTTTAAACCAAAGTTTCACAAACGAATTTGGAATGACTTTGGTTTTTAATGATTTTGAGAGGTTGTTTAATTTAAATAGCCCTGTATATAGAGAATGGTGTTTAGAGTTCTATTCTATCGTTAGAATGAGTTTACACCCAGAAACTATCAATGACCCTAATTTTCTACAATTTCGACTGGGTGGGGTAGATAGAAGTATGTCCCTAAGTAACGTGACTGACGCATTAGGGATTTACACCGTTGAGGAGATGTTGGCTCCCGGTTTTAGGGAGTATATTTTTACAGGGGCTAGATATACAGGAAATTATGATTCTTCGAGAGTCTGGCAATCTTTTACTCGAATGAATACATATGAGCCAGACCAAGAATCATACCTAAAGATCACTGATGTTCGCTTTAGAATAATTCATAAATTTATAGCGAACACAATAAACCAAAGGTCATTTAGTAATACAGATAAAATTAATTATATCGACCTTTGGTATTTAGATGTGATCAGAGATAGGGATACATTTGTTAGTATACCCTATGGAGTTGCTTACTTTTTGGCCCATGTTGGTAAAGGGGCTAGAGGGACAAGTGACATGTCGGGGGGTCACTACATCACGTGTCTAGAAAACTGGTTCGGACTCGACCCGAGTGAATCAGAACCTTCAATCTAACCGGTAGATCAAGCTGTTAAAACTTTAGGATTGGAGGTGTATAGGACGGCAAAGGCTATACACGTGAGGGGCGGGGTAATTAGTTTAAGACGACAGGAAGTTGTTGCTTCCGCTCCTATGGAAGAGGATGAGGAACCCGTGAGGGAAACTAGGAGGAGACGCAGACAGCCAGATCAGGCTAGTTCGTCTAATGCAGATATGTCTGATTTCGATATGCTACAAAATTCGTTTAATTCATTGAGTTTAGACATAAGAAACTCATATGAAACATGGGGACGGAGATCAGAAGACCAATACACTAGTTTGTCTCGATAGTTAGGGGATGTAAGGGCAACCCAATTAGATCAGGGTAATATTCTAGAAAACATCCACTATGATCAGAGGGGACAGGGAGCACAGTTAGAGTAGGCGCATCATCGGGCATATTTATACGCAGCTAACCCACAGGCTTACACACCCTCAGCCTTTCCTTCATACCCCAAATGGCAAGCACACGGTGACCCTCTACCTCCACCTTATGACCCCAACGTTGCCCTAGCCGCAAGTCAAGAAGCCTATAGGCGTTTTTACGAGGAACAACGCCTAAATGAACAGCGGCAGCAACAGCAACGGGAACAGGAAGATCAGGGAGGCCCTGCGTGGTCATTTTTCTAGTTTCTTTTTAGTTTTAGAACTATTTATTTTGTATTTGTTTGTGTAAAATAATTTTTATGGTGTGTTAATTTACTTTTACTTTTATATATTTTATATATACAAAATTTTTAGTGTGGGGTAAAAATTTTGTACTACTATAGTACAACCCCATCTTGTGTGTGATTAACATGTTTGTTGATAGGTACTTATGATGGTGATGCATTTGACATAGTGAAACACGAAAGCATTATTGTGATAAAAAGGATTGGCTATGTTCATACAATAAGCATTTTACAATCTCCAATTGCTTAACAAAGGAAGTTCTAAATACTTTACACTTTTTGTCCTCTCAAATTTATACATTTTAATCTGATTTTATGTAATGAGGGCATTACATAATCTTAAGTGTGGGGTGGGAGTATATAAATTCTCGAGAACTTATAATTTAGTGGTTTTTATGAAAATTTTTACAATCTTTAAACAAATTTAACTAATCAATTTTTAAGGTAATAACGAGCAATTAAAGATTAGGTGTCAAAAACCGAAATTATTGTCTCCATACATTAAAAATACATAAGTTTATTTGATTAAAATATTTAAAAGAAAACCAAGTATAAAGGAATTTATAAACCCATATGTTTAGAACCATTTATCACATGTTTCTATGAAGTTTATTGCAGATATCATTGCTTTAGAATGTATAAACCTGAATATCCCATTAAGGAAGTAAAGTCTTCCAAAATAACACACTTGTTAACTTATGTTAGAAGATGTAGTCCAGAACAGCTGTAGGTTGAAGAAAAATCTTGAAAAGTCATCTCTATCATCGGCTGGAAATCCACCTCACCTCAGCATCAAACAGGGTTTTTGGTGGTCAGACTTATCCTAACCATGAGATGAATCTGTCTCGTACAATGGGGGGCACATTGCAAATTAGCTTTTAAGACTAATGAATCTAATCCCCAGATGGATGATCTCCGTAAAGATCAACCGCATCTATGTTTGATCGCGGTCAACATACATATGCCATAACAAATTGAGGTGTGCAAACTCATGATTCACCGATGATATTTGGACACGATATAATTTTATTCTAAAACTTATGCTATTTTATGAATTATATTGTGTAAAACCATTTTTTGGACATTCGGTTTCAAGTTTCATGATACTTCAATTATGGGGGCGGATAGCTTGCTAATCGCTGACTGAGACTACGGTTTTCAGTTACCCTCAACCGGAATTTGAGGTTAAAACCGGAAAACGTGACTAGTGTAAAAACTAGCATGCCATTTTATAAAATCTTAAAACGTTTTCACAAGGTCCAATTTTCCCTAAGGATCCAAATTTTTAAACCTTAATCACGAGTTTCTACTTTGTTTCTGTTGTCAGAATTTCATTTCGTGTGGTGTGCGTGCGATCCAATAAATATTGTGTAGTGTTTCCAACTTATTCCATATAGCGTGTGTTTTTATTTCGTGTAGCGTGTGTTGTGTGATTTAATGTTCAATATGGAAAAAAATATGTAATGTTCCTATTCTATTTAAAAGATGTAATTGCTTGAGGATAAGCAACGTTCAAGTGTGGGGTATTTTGATATTGCTTTAAACATATATATATTTCGACGCAATATCATTTATATTTCATCGGCTTTTACCGAAACGAAGACATTCAAATGCATAATTCACGAGAAAAACGACAAAAGTAAACACTAGCTTGAAGTTTGAAGAAACAACGATAAAACGACAGATTTAAACCAAATATATATCAAGATAATGTTTACCCGAATGCAAGTTCAAGATGATCGAAGAAAAAAAAAAGAGTTCAAAAGAAAGCTCCAAGTCGATATACGTCAACACGGGGTGAACAAAGAACAAACGAAATAATAAAAATTAAAAAAAAAACTACCGTTTACTCTTACGCGGATCGCGTAGGTAAGTACGCGGAACGGGTAGTAATTTTGCCTCACGCGGATCGCGTGATGTCTTACGCGAAACGCGTAACCTCGAGTCCAGATTCAGATCTAAAATGCAAATGGGACGGCTGCTTTTGAATTTAATATTAATAACTTTACACTTTACAGAGTTTAAAGGAGATTATACAGTCAAGATTACCTACTACTCTTCAAATATATACAGATACATACAGTAGTCAGGAGGGTACAGTTTGCAAAATTCCATAAAACATACACAAATCCATATTTTTCTTTCAAGTAATCCGTATTAATTTTAGTTCCAAGATTCAATTTTTAGGATAGTTTCAAATTTAAGGGTGTATTGTTCGTGATTAAGGGTATTATTGTACGAGTGCAAGGGGTGTTGTTATTATAATTTTCTACCGTTTAAAGTAAATGAAAGTGAAGATTTTCGTAAGTATATCCTATTAAAATTATCGTTATCAATTTTTATCGTTATTATTATGTTTGTATATTTATATTTTCATGTTTACCTTAGTATAATGAGTAGCTAATTTCCCTAGTGTTTGCTTAGATGTAGAGCCTCTAGTGAAATGGATTGTTATCATTTGTAAAAAATTAAAATGTAACTTAAGTATTTTTAACATTGAGCCTAATTAAAAGAACCATTATTATGTACTTAGATATTTAACCCTTGTCACTTAATTTATTAGATTCAAATAACGAAAGTTATTTTTATCTATATAAATTAAGCTTCAACATTAAAAGTGATCTAGACGAACTTATGAATAATTTACTAACACTAAATTAGAAATAAAGTTCGGTGGTTTGGGTAATATCACTAGTCATATAATAGTAAAATTGTAAAAAGGGAAACCGTTATGATTTGGGTTTTGGCGAAAGTCAAAACTGGGTTGGGTCTCAATTTAAATACTTGGGGAATAGTAACTATCTAAAATAAGATCCGATGAAAATTATATTGAATTTAGTTAGACATAACTTTATATTTATTCGAAAGAAAAAAAATATAAAGTTTTATACTAAAACATTTTAATAGGGCTTAAACTCAAAACAATCCATGGATCTAGAGGTGACACATTTAAGTAAACACTCCTATTTATTTATATATTGTAAAATACTTATTATTATTATTATTATTTACGTATTATTATTTACTAAAAATAAAAATTTACATCAAAATACTCGAATTTGTACCAGTACTGTTTGTCACATCGTATATAACTTACGCGTATCGTGTATCAATCACACGAAACGCGTACTTTCAAAACTATACGCGGAATGCGTATAGTTGTACGCGAAACGCGTACGTGTAATATCAGCACTGTTCCGAATCTATTTAAATGTCAAAGTTTTAAATTAAATATTTTATTATTATTCTAAAGTAATTAATTTATAATTAGTTTAATTATTATAATTTCCTATAATTCATTGTTATTATTCAATTAATTTAAATAAATTTGTATTATAATTTATTGCTCAAAACAAAATTCTAATCAATTAGTTTTATTAAAAGTTATTATTTTATTAATTATCATTTAGTAATAAACTTGTTTTATCACAATTAGTATAGTTTCAATTAGTTCACTTTTAAGTTAATAATTATAAATCATGAAATCTCGTAATTTTAATTAATAAGTAGTTCAATTAAATATAAGAATAAGTTATATTTTATTATTATGTTATGCTAAATATAAATTCCTAATCCAAAACCCCCTTTAAATAAGTTTAACTTCAAAGACTATTAAAAACCATTAAACACTGTCTCCCTGTAGAACGAACCGGATTTACCAACAAACTAAACTACGCGAATAGGACTAGTTGCCTATATATGTTTGAAATCAACCTGAATTCATTAAAGCACCACATATACAATAAATCAATTCGTGTAACAAAATAACTCAAATCCGTTCAAAATAAAGGTACTGTTTCACCGCATCAGCCTTCCTTTATCGGCATAAGATTTTTGTATATCTTGCCCCGCCTTAAGTCGAGCCCGAATCATCTCGATCTTGTTATTCGTCTCTAAAACCAAATCGGTACTCCCGATTTCTCGTTGACCCACTTCACCCCAACAAATAGGAGTTCGACACCTACGCCCATAAAGCATCTCATAAGGTGGCATTCCAATACTAGTGTGGTAACTATTAGTATACGAGAATTCCACAATGGTAAGTGCTCATCCCAACTTCCACCAAAATCAATAACACACGCCCTTAATATATCCTCCAATGTTTGATTCGTACGCTTGGTTTGACCATCCATTTGAGGATGATACGCCGTGCTCATTTTCAATTGAGTACCCATATCTTCATGAAACTTATTCCAAAACTGAGACGTGAAACGAGTATCTCGATCCGAAACAATAGATATAGGAACCCCATGTCTCGATATCACCTCCTTGATAAACAACTTAGATAAAATCTCCGACGATATCATTTCCCGAATGGGAAGAAACAAAACACTATTCGTCAATCGATCAACTATCACCCAAATCGTATCAAACTGGGTCCTCACCGTCTTTGGTAACTTTGTAATGAAGTCCATAGTAACGTGCTCCCATTTCCATTTCAGGACTTCCAAGGGTTGTAGCTTACCATACGGCTTTTGGTGTTCGGCTTTAACTTGCAAGCACATAACGCATTGTTCAACATACTTAACAATATCACGTTTCTTGCCGGGCCACCAATAATCTTTCTTCAAATCATAATACATCTTTGTTGTACCCGGATGAATGGAATACTTTGACTTATGTGCTTCATCAAGTAGCACCCTTCGGTAATCGCCCATCTTAGGTACCCACACCCTACCTTGAAAGGACAACAAACCATGCGGGCCTAAGGTAATGGACTCCATTTGCCCCACGATTCGTTCCTCATGTTTATTGTTAACAAAAGCTTTAATTTGAATCTCACCAAGCTTTACAAGAAAATCGTTAGTAATAATCATGCGTAACGATCCTACTCGTATCACCGGATGTTGACTCTTTCTACTTAACGCATCCACGACCACATTCGCCTTGCCCGGATGATAAAGTATCTCACAATCATAGTCCTTTACCACATCCATCCACCTACGTTGACGATAATTAAAATCTCGTTGATTAAAGAGATGTTTCAAACTCTTATGATCCGAATAAATCGTACACTTGACACCATACAAGTAGTAGCGCCAAATTTTCAATGCATGAACCACCGCCGCTAATTCAAGATCATGAGTCTGGTATCTCTTTTCGTGTTCCTTTAATTGTCGAGAGGCGTAAGCGATGACTTTACCTCTTTGCATTAGAACACACCCAATTCCATTTAATGAGGCATCACAATAAACCGTCATATCTTCAATCCCCTCCGGTAATACCAACACCGGAGCTTGACAAAATTTCTCCTTTAACAATTGGAAAGCAATTTCTTGCTCGTTTTCCCAATTAAACCTCAGGTTCTTCCTTGTCAACTTCGTTAACGGAGAAGCGATTTTAGAAAAGTCTTGGATAAACCGTCGATAATAACCGGCCAATCCGAGAAAACTTCGAATTTCCGTAGACGTGGTCGGTTTTCCCCAATTCTTCACCGTCTCTATCTTCCCCGAATCTACTTAAATACCTTCTTGATTCACAATATGACCAAGGAATTGCACTTCCCTTAGCCAAAATTCACATTTAGAGAATTTAGCATACAACTTCTCCTTCCGCAACGTCTTCAACACTTCACGCAAATTGTGTTCATGTTCCTTCATACTCTTAGAATAAACAAGTATATCGTCAATGAACACAATTACCGACTTGTCCAGCATAGGTTGGCACACCCGGTTCATAAGATCCATGAATGCCGCCGGTGCATTCGTAAGACCAAAAGGCATAGCTACAAACTCAAAATGCCCGTAACGAGTTCGGAAAGCCGTTTTCTCTATGTCTTCCTCACGGACCCGCACTTGGTGATAGCCGGACCGTAAGTCAATCTTAGAAAAATACGTTGCACCTTAGAGTTGGTCAAACAAATCGTCAATCCGAGGTAATGGATAACGATTCTTGATTGTCACTTTGTTCAACTCCCGATAATCGATGCACATCCGCATACTACCATCTTTCTTTTTCACAAACAAAACCGGAGCACCCCATGGCGAGGAACTCGGTTGAATAAAACCCTTTTCAAGCAACTCTTGGGTTTGATTTAACAATTCTTGCATTTCCATCGGTGCTAAACGATAAGGAGTTTTAGTAATGGGAGTAGCTCCCGGAACAAACTCAATGCGAAATTCAACTTGTCTTTCCGCCGGAACACCCGGTAACTCATCCGGAAAAACGTCTTCAAATTCCTTAACCACCGGAATTTCACGAATGGATGGTGCCTCATCACGAGTATCAACTACATGGGCAAGAAAAGCCATACCACCGCTAGTAAGAAAACGAGGTGCCCGTGCAATAGTGCATAGTGGCACAAATCTTCTTCGTTTATCACCATGAATAATCAACTCTCCCCCACTTGGGGTCTTCACATGAATGAACTTATCATGGCATGAAATATCGGCTCTATAACGATCGAGCCAATCCATACCAACAACAATATCAAACTCACCCAAAGTCATCGGAATGAGATCAATTTTGAACGTTTCGTTATCAGACACAACATTACAATCTTTACACACATCAACCCCTAGCACCGTCTTACCATCCGCTATTTCAACTTCTACCGAATGACTTAACTTAGCTAGTGGTTTGTTAAGCTTAGGCACAAATCGAGGCGACACAAAAGACAAATTAGCACCGCTATCAAATAATATCCTTGCCGGATTAGAGTTAACCATGAAAGTTCCTGAGACAACTTCATTGGATTGCTTGGCCTCATCATTGGTCATCAAATAATTTCGCCCCCGAGCCGTACCCGCCGCTTTCTCCAATTTCTTAACATGATCACCCCGCAAATCAGGACACTCCGTCCTTCGGTGCCCTTCTTTGCCACAATTAAAACAAGTGAGCTTGGTTGTAGATGATGGTTTCGGACAATCACGAGAAATGTGACCTTTTTGCCCACAATTATAGCAAGTGACCACGTGACCACCAGAGACACCCTTCTTCACACTACCGACAATCTCACTCGTACCTTTACTCTTCTTGTTCGAATGACTAGTAGCTTCAAACTTCCTTTTGCTAAAAGTAAAGCCACTTTTTCTCAAGACAAGCGACTCAAAACCTTTGGCCATATTGAACAACTCATCAAAACTTTTCACCACGTTCACACTAATCTTCTCTTGATAACTATCGTTCAAGGTTCGGTAAAAGTCTTCTTTCAACATTTTATCATTCCCCACATACTCCGGGCAAAATTGGGTCTTTGACAAGAAAACGGATTTAAGAGTGTTCAAATCCATCGACCCTTGCCTTAAGGAACGCAACTCATCCTTAAGTCTAGTAAGGTCGGCCGCAGTTCGGTACTCTTGGAAAAACTCCTCCTTGAACTCATCCCAAGTAAAGTCCATACATTGCTCTTCACCATAAAGTTGGATTTTCGCATCCCACCACAACTTAGCATCACCTCTCAACATGCTACAACCATACCTCGTCTTTTTATCAAGAGGGCATTCACAAGTACGAAAAGCCCCTCCATATCGAAGATCCATGAGCACTCTTAAGTGGGTCCCTTTTGCCCTCAAAAGTAGGAGGTTGAACATCCTTGAAATTCTTATAGAAAAAGTCCCACATTCCAACGTTATCCTCTTGAAGGACAACCTTGACTTGCTCCTTTACTACATTGACTAATTGCTCGTCAATCGTATCTAGAAACATTTTCTTAACATCATCAAGGAAAGCCGCATGATGACTTTTCAAAATGGCCTCAACTTTGGCCGTGAACTCGGGGTCCTCGCTCGTGCCCCCATTTTCGGTGTCGTGTCCGTTTCTCATCTTCATTCTATAAAACGGAAGAGGTTAAACATCGAAACGAAAAGACATAACACATATATATACACATATACACCTTACCGCCCCATCTTGCTCAACAATTGTCGTACATCGCTTGTTTGACACGATTTGTACCCATAACAATGGTAGCTAGTCATTGTTACGCGAGCATCCCGCATTAACTTGCTAGTACAACGTCTATCTCACTTGATGATTACAACCACAACAAAAACAATTAGCGCAAGGTTAGATCACATAAACCTAAGCACTAACGATTCCCATTCCGACCCGAAGTCCTACAAGTCCCGCATAAAGCGCACACACAATAAAGTCTACGTCTATGCACCTATCTCAAGTCGCCTAAATCCCTTAGACCATGCTCTGATACCACTTGAAACAACCCAACCGTATTTAATACAAGTAATTTTTTTTAATAAATGAACACTTACGCGCCATTCAAAAGATGTAAACCATTCTATACGACCCATTAAAACATGCAACAAGTTTAATGTTTACAAGAGGCACGAAGGCCAATAATTAAATGTAATACAAGTTCGACCCATTTAAAATGATAGTTTTAATCCAAACTACACCCGAGCATGGTTTGGGGCTAAACTACCCAAAATGCTATGTCGACTTCAAAACTTCGACAATAATCCAACATGGGCAACTAGTATCCGACAAACCCCTTCCCTTTGTCCGCACCTGCATCTAAAAAGATAAACAACGAGAGGGGTAAGCTAATGCTTAGTGAGTGCAATAGTTATACATGTGCATAGATAATCTATCTACTTGCAATCACTTACACAAAACCGCATACAAGCTAGCAATTCAACAACCATGCGAACAACAAGCATAAACTACAATCCGCAATTCACATTAAGCTAGCAACATCAATAGCGTATAGTTCACAATTTAATATGCTAACACAATTTCACACAACCATGGTTAACCAATCGTACAAAGGAATGGTACTCGAATTTCCCATCGGTGTTCATAACAACCGTTAGTGTACAACAACATATATCGCTAACCCCTGGACAACACATATCCGTTCATAAAACCATTAGTGTACAACGACATATATCACTAACTTGGACAACGCATATCCGTTCATAAAAACCGTTAGTCTACAACAACATATACCACTAACTCGGACAACACATATCCATTTATACAAATACATACATCATATACATACATGTATACTTATCCCACACACCTTAACACCAAGATGATGATTATGCACTCCCGAAAGCTTCAAAGCAAAGTACCTAATACATTAACTAGACAAATCAACATACAACTAGTGGAATTAACCACCATCACTTAACCGTTGAGCGTTTAATGACCCAATTGCATTAAATGACTCACTTACACCAAAATCGCCCATTAATGGCCAAGACTCATTATAAATCACTAAGAGCTAGTGATTATAGTCCAATATCAACAACTAGCACCATCTAGGGTATTCTCATACCCATTTCACCCAACTAGGTCAACAATCACCCATTCGATCCATTTTAATACTTATAATCACAAACTTTGGTCAAACTTAACCCATTAACAAGCTTTCATTATTTCAAGTGTATTGGTGACTAACACCACCATTAACACTTACAACTCCCAAATTACATGACCAAACCCTAGATTAACTCCATTTGGGTTTCCCTACATCCAATTAGCCCAAATTCATCCATTAAGTCCCCAAATGGGTCTTACAAGCCTCAAATGGCCAAACCCTAGCCATAATTTAACTCAAACTCAAAATACGGAGTTAAGACTTACCAACACTATCCACTAGTAGCTAAGAACGAGGAGAACAACTTTACTTCTTACTCCAAGGATCGAATCTCAAATCTTCACTCTCAAGTCTCACTTTGAAATGAAATGGGTTTTATGTTTTGAGAGGAAATAGAGAAAGAAATTGGAAAAGAAATGAATAAGAATGGATAAGTGGTTGAGATTTAATGTCCCAATCTGTTCCATACGCAAAAAGACGGATATACCCTCGAATTTCCCTTTTTAAAAGCTGAATTCGGAACCAGTTGCACAGAAGGGTCGCGGCGCGACCCCGTTTCTCGCGGTGCGACGATGCGAATGATTTTGGATCTGAAAAATGTGCCTCCTGATTTTGTTTTGGGTTCAACGTCGCGGCGCGGCAGAAACCATCGCGGCGCGGCAAAGGCCTGCGACTGATCATTTCGACAACTTAACTCGATTAACAATTTATTCGACTTGTACACTCCAATCCCGCTTCCTATATTCACCTAGCCTTCACCAAATAGTCTCACAAGACTCGACACTTATCGAAACCTATGCATATACTCATACACGCATACATTCTCAAATATATATATAGATATATATTTACACATCAACTAACACTTTACCTCATTTAATCACATAAATGAAAGAGTTATAAGTGTACTAATGATTAAATATGTACCTTAGACATGTACGGGAAAAACGGGAAGTTACACAACTCTTGATGTCTTAGCATTACTTTGACCAAGTTTCAACCATCAACACACAATGTCAAGACTAATAAGAAATACAACTCACTTAAGAGTTTTAGAAGAATGATGAACCAAGGTTACATCATGTTCTTAGTCTTAACACAAATACAAGTTCTATTCAAGATTAAAGCTACAAACTTTGATTCAAATCAAGCAAGACCTTAAGTCGCATAACTTAGATCAAACAAAGTAATGAAACCCTAAGCTAGAAAGCTTGGATCCCTTAACAATAATTATGAGATTTCAAAGCTAGAAAACTTGAATCTTTTATGTCTTTGAAGATCTTCAAAGCAAAAAGCTAGATCTTCAAGTTTTATGAAGATCATAAATACAAGTTTTGATCTTTTATCAAAAACAAAGTGATCTTAAGCTATAAAGCTTAGATCCATCAAAGTAATGAAGATCCAAAGCTAGAAAGCTTGAATCTTTTATGTTCTTGAAGATCTTTAAAGCAAAAGGTTAGATCTTCAAGTTTCATGAAGATCATAAACACAAGTTTTGATCTTTTAACAAAAATAAAGAGATCATAAGCTAGAAAACTTAGATCCAACAAGGTAATGAAGATTCAAAAATAGAAAGCTTGAATATTTTATGTTCTTGAAGGATTCAACTCAAAGTTTGAATCTACAAGGTATAACAAGATCAAAAAGCTAAAAAGCTTGGTCTTATGATGATGATGATATCGTGATTAAGAAGAAAAGAAGAAAATTTAAAACATACAATTTTTGTGTGAGAAAGACTAGAGATAAAATTAGAGAGCAAGTGTGTGTAAAATGAGAATGAGATCAAGTGTGAAAAGGATCAAGGCTTGATATATATAGTGGTGGAGGTGATGGTTGGCCGACGGCCTAGGGGGGACAGGGGGGGTCAAACTTTGCTTTTTGCATGGTGGTGGTCTAAAGGTAGTGCTTGTTATTGGGATCCAATGCAACTTGTGTAGTAATGGTTAACAAAAATGCTAGTATGTTGGTTCATCTTAATGGATTTTTGTCCTACTTCTTAATGGGTCATAAATCCATTAAAGTTGGGCTAATTCAATGGTCCATTAGCTAGAGTATGGTGGGCTTAAGTCCATAAAGATAAAAAGTTCAATAAGATTAACTAGTGTGCATTAGTAAATTACTAAGCGTAATTAAGCAACTAATAAGCCAGGTAATTGTCATTAGAAAATAACAATTAGTATTACGTAGTTATAATATTCCAATTATGACAAAAGTTAAACGTGTACCAAGTACGTAGCTCACTTTAAACGACAAGTGACACCAACGGTCATAAAAGCATTCGGGGAACAAGTTAAGTAACTAAGTACTTAATAGCACATTTTAAAATATAAACGAAAGTAATCAACATGAATTAAGATCCCAGAATATAATATAGCTCTGTACGCACAAATACGCAGTTTTGTGAAAGTAATAAGCACAAATATAAGTCGAAAAAGTCGGGCCGTTACATTACCCACCTGTTAAAGAAAATTTCGTCCTAAAATTTTAAGCTGAGGTAGACGGTAGAGTTGTGAAGAGGTGAGGATATTTCTGCTTCATCTGATCCTCTCGCTCCCAAGTAAACTCGGGTCTTCGTTTAGCATTCTAACGGACTCGGACAATTGGAATCTTATTGCATTTCAAGGTCATGAGCTCATCTAGTGGTATGACAAGTTCTGGTTCAACAAGTCACTTCTTTAGATTCGATACGTGGAAAGTGGGATGAACTGAGCTCAATTGAGTCGGAAGATCTAAACAGTAAGCATCGGGTCCAACAAGCTCCAAGATTTCAAAAGGACCAATATATCGCGGATTTAGCTTCCCACGCTTTTTGAAATGGATTACACCTTTCCATGGTGCGTCTTTCAACATTACATTTAAGGTCGGCATAGCTCTTTTGACGATCACGGGCCGTCTTGAGCCTTGTTTGAATTTGGACAATCTTCTCGGTTGTTTCATGGACGAGTTCGGGTCTGGTGATTTACTTTTCACCTACTTCGGCCCAACAAATAGGAGAACGACATTTGTGGCCATATAAAGCTTCAAAAGGTGCTGCCTTAATGCTCGCGTGATAGCTATTGTTGTAAGAGAATTCGGCTAGAGGCAAATGCTTTTCCTAAGCTTTATCGAAATCAATAACACAAGCTCATAACATGTCCTCCAAGGTTTGAATTGTGCGTTCACTTTGTCTGTCGGTTTGTGGGTGATACGCGGTACTCATGTCTAAACGTGTTCCCAAGGCTTTTTGCAAGGAACGCCAAAATCTAGAAGCGAAACGGGCATCTCGGTCGGAAATAATCGATAAGGGTACACCATGATGAGATACAATTTCCTTTATGTATAGTTGCACGAGTTTTTCCATCGTATTAGTTTCCTTCATGGCTAGGAAGTGAGCAGATTTGGTAAGACGGTCAATAATAACCGAGATGGTATCATATCCACCTATCGTCTTTGGTAGTTTCGTGATGAAGTCCATCGTTATTCTTTCCCACTTCCATTGCGAGATTTCGGGTTGCTAAAGTAAAATGGATGGCCTATGATGTTCAGCTTTGATCTTAGAACAAGTTAAACACTTTCCAACATAAGTAGCAACATCCCTTTTAAGGTTTGGCCACCAATATTGTTCCTTGAGATCGTGGTACATCTTACCAGCTCCTGGATGAATCGAATACCTTGACTTGTGGGCTTCGTCGAGAATAAGGCTCCGTAAATCCCCATAACTAGGTACCCAAATTCTTCTGGCAAAATATCGGAGTCCAATCTCCTTAAGCTCGAATCGAGAGACGAGAATGTTCAAATGTTCCTGAGAAATATTTTCATCCTTGAGAGCCTCCTCTTGGACTACACGGATTTGGCTATTGAGATTCGTGTAGATGGTGATGTTTAAGGCTCGGACACGAAGAGGTACCATTCTCTCCTTTCGGCTCAAGGCATCGGCTACAACATTTGCCTTGCTAGGATGGTAACGAAGTTCACAATCATAATCGTTCAACGTCTCGATCCACCGTCGCTGTCTCGTGTTCAGTTGCTTCTGATCGAAAATGTGTTGGAGGCTTTTGTGGTCGGTGAAGATAGTGCTTTTGGTTTCGTAAAGTTAGTGTCTCCACAGTTTGAGTATAAAGACAACGGCTCCAAGCTTGAGATCGTGAGTCGTGTAGTTTCGCTCGTGAATCTTCAATTGTCGGGAGGCGTAAGCAATAACCTTATTTCGTTGCATCAGTACACACCCAAAACCATGTTTTGAGGTGTCGAAATATACAACGAAGTCATCACTGCCTTCAGGAAGGGATAAGATAGGTGCGGTGATTAATTTCTGCTTCAGGGTTTGCAATGCCGACTCTTGTTCGGCCGCCCAAATGAACTTCTTCCTTTTGTGAGTTAATGCAGTTAAAGGACGTGAAATCAAAGAAAAACCTTCGATGAATCGACGATAATAACCAGCGAGGCCTAAAAATTGGCGGATATGAGTAGGAGTAGTGGGGGTTTCCCACTTGCTAATGGCTTCGATTTTCACGGGATCGACTTTGATACCTTGGCTACTAACAACGTGGCCAAGAAATTGAACTTCCTTCAACCAAAATTCATACATGGAGAATTTGGCTTAGAGTTGCTCTTGTCTTAAGAGTTCAAGCACGAGTCGAAGATATTGATCGTTTTCTTCTTCGCTTTTGGAATAGATTAGGATATCATCTATGAATACGATAACGAATTTTTCTAGGTACAGCTTGCATACGCGATTCATAAGATCCATAAACACGGCAGGTGAGTTAGTTAAACCAAATGGCATCACAAGAAACTCATAATGACCATAACGAGTTTGAAATGCAGTCTTAAGTACATCACTCTCCTTCACCCTCAACTGGTGTTAACCTGATCGCAAATCAATCTTGGAGTAAACGCTTGATCCTTGCAGCTGGTCGAATAGATCGTCAATCCTGGGAAGGGGATATCGATTCTTGATCGTTAACTTGTTCAGTTCACGATAATCGATACACATGCGGAAAGATCCGTTCTTCTTCTTCACAAAGAAAATAGGTGCGCCCCAGGGCGATGAACTCGGTCGAATAAATCTACGGTCTAGCAATTCCTGTAGTTGACTCTGCAACTCTTGCAGTTCGGAAGGTGTAAGTCGATAAGGTGCGCGAGCTACAGGTACAGCTCCTGGCACTAGATCGATCTGAAACTCCACTGATCGCGGCAGGGTTAATCCCGACAACTCTTCAAGAAAAACTTCAGGAAATTCGTTCACAATCTGTACGTCCTTCATGCTTTTCTCCTCAGTTTCTAACTTCTTCACATGCGCCAAAATAGCAAAACGCCCCTTTTTCATGACCTTTTGTGCCTTCATACAACTAATAAGGTTCAACTTCGGGCTACGTCTCTCCTTGTAAACAGTTAGTGGCTCACCATCTTCGTGAGGTATACGAATAATCTTCTCCCCACATATAGCTTCTACTTTTATCTCGGACAACCAGTCCATACCGACTCTCACATCAAATCTCCCTAACTTAATGGGTATCAAATCAATCTCAAAATCTACACCAACTAAGTTTATTATACCTCCTCGACCAATTTGGTCAACTTTCTCCTGTTTCCCATTGGCCACCTGTGACGATCGCTCCAAATCCATATGGACGAACACGTCATTCATCGATTTCATTGCGAGGTATTTGACCTCTATATGATACATTTTGTAAACATTGCATTCTTTTGAAAAGGCACACCATAAATGAATATTTAAATCAAAGGTTTTCGATAGCTGATGATTTCTACATATAGACAATCACCGTAAATAATAGTTTACAATAGTACTTCCATTGACAATGCAGTCAAAATAAGATACATGGTGATGATTTGGTGAATGCAACGTTTCCTTGAAAAATATGCCATGTAAGACTCCATGCACATAGCTTGTCTAACATATAAGCAAACAGCGGAAGACTTCTAGGGAACCTGAGAATAAACATGCTAACAAGTGTCAACACAAAGGTTGGTGAGTTCATAGTTTTAATGTTTTGCATAATCTGTACATAAAGGTGGATCACAAGATTTCAGTTGTTTCATCCAGAAACGTTTATCAAAATATTCCACAAGATTGAGCACCCTGGTAACTAAACTTAACGTATATATAATTTGTACCCTTTGTATAATCATCTTAATAATACACGCAAACCAACGTGTACGCTTCTCAAATAGCATACGTCCGTTAAAAGGCTAGCGCTCTAGCTCGGACGGGGATTCAAAGCCCTATGGATCCATATATAACTACTCACGCCCACCAGTTCTTATAACCGGCAGTTACTAGTTACCAAAGCTAAGGGATTTTCTGTTCAAACTCAGTGTAGAATTTAGTATGTACTTGTATCCATTGCGTTTAAAATAAAGTGCATGTATTCTCAGCCCAAAAATATAGATTGTAAAAGCAATTAAAAAGGGAGCAAATGAAACTCACCTTAGCAGCACATAGAGTCGCTCACCAAAACGTGACCGAAACTCGGAATATCAAATAATCGTAGATCTCAATGTATAAATATTGAGATTCAATATTGTAGGAAAGTACGTAGACGTAACGGAGATGATAAACACTAGATTTGATTCACAAATATACCCCCGAACATTACCCATAACCTCCTTAGCAATAACCCATAATTTCCTTAACAATAACCCATAATTTCCTTAGCTCTATCCCGCTCGAAAACATATTTTGAAAGTGACACGCTCATGACCTCGTCGTAGTATTTTATGTATAATACTAATTAATAATAATACTACTAATAATATTAAGATTAATAATAATATTAATCTTAATAATAATAATAATAATAATAATAATAATAATAATAATAATAATAATAATAATAATAATAATAATAATAATAATAATAATAAATATAATATATATTGAGAGATAGATGCGAGATAGATGGATACAGAAAAAAAGAAACGTTCGATATTTATAGGACCAGACCTGTCCCACCTGCCCATGCGATCGCATGGGCTTATGGGCATTTTGCCATGCGATCGCATGGCATCATTTTCCAGCTCACATCTTGTTTGTTGTTTTTCTTGTTGACGTATTTAATTATTAATATAATATATATAATTTAAATTAATTAATTATATATTATATTCTCGTGTATAGGTGTCATGTAATTTTCGTTCTGATAAGTCGTACGTCATCACTCGACTTATGTCCTGGTTCCGGTTTTTCGAACGTTCTTTCGTACATTTAGAAAACTTGCATTTTACGTTTCGTGTCACGTACCTTTGTCAAAATATAGCCTTAAGTTATCCATAAACTATACCACTCAAAGTATATCTTAAACTTTCGAGTGTTTTGGTCATTTACTTCTATAAATCATCGTCTCGCTATTTGTTAATATATATATAATATATACATTTTCATTTTGAAATAGTGTTTTACTGTAGCAAAGTTACTGTAGCAAATTTTTTTACTGTAGTAAATAGTGATTTTTGAAAACACTGTAGCTTTTCGGGTACTGTAGCAATTCGAAAATACTGTAGCAAATTAGTGTTTTACTGGTTCATCTTAAACGTTTTAGTTAACTTATCTAAATATTAATCGAATCAATAATCAAATGTTAATATCGTTTACTAAATAACTTGAAATCATATATATATATATATATATATATATATATATATATATATATATATATATATATATATATATATATATATATATATATTGTTCGTGAATCTTCTAGAACAGTCAAAGAATAATTGATTCCATGAATATAGTTCCAAAACTTTGAGACTCAACATTATAGACTTTGCTTATCGTGTTGAAAACATTAAATTATTTAAAGATAAAGTTTAAATTTGGTCAGAAATTTCTGGGTCATCACACCACCTCGACAAGTATACTCTCATCCAAAGGAACTAACGACCAATCTATCTTAGAGCAAAAGTGTCTACATATATAACTCCTATCGGCACCAGTATCATACAAGACAGAAGCTAATAGTTTATTGATAGTGAATGTACATGTAACCAAGTCAGGATCCTCGTGGGCATCTCTGGCGTTCATGTTGAAGACTCTTCTACGTGCTGGCCCGCCATCCTTCTTCTTGTTAGGACATTCATTCTTGAAGTGGCCCTGCTAACCTCACTCAAAGCACTTCCTCGGTCCATTTGGGTTTGTCCTTACCGCTGAGGTGTTGCTCTTACAATCTTTGCTGATGTGTCCAGCCCTTTTACACTTCTCACACACTATGATGCAGTATCAAGTATGATTCTTGTAGCATCTCTTACACTGAGGAAGGCTACCTTTGTAGTTAGGGTTAGGGTTAAGGTTCCTCCAGTCGTTGTTTCTCTTAAAGTTCTCATGCCTCTTGGCTAGGTTCTGATCAAAACCTTTACCCTTGTTTCCATCTCATTTACGCTTCCTATTACTAGCTCCCGATTCAGATTTCACCTTCTCTAGCTCTTGGCGGGTAATTTGATTCATCAGAGTGTGCGCCATGCGCATAGCTTCCGGGACATTTGCTGGTTTCGAAAAAGTGACATTTCCCGGAATGTCCTTGGGAAGTCCCCACAGATACCGTTCCAATCGCTTAAATTCAAGAGTAACCATTGTGGGGAACATCAAGGCTAACTCCAAGTACCTTCAGTTATAGCCATCAAGGTTAGTTCCTACAACCTTCAGTTCCCAAAACTTAGCTTCCATTTTCTGAATTTCGGTTCTGGGGCAGTATTCCTCGATCATAGCTCTCTTAAACTCCTCCCATGGTGTTTCATAAGCTTCATCAATTCCATGAACCTGGGCGAGTGTGTTCCACCATGTCAGAGCACCATCCGAAAGTGTGCAGGATGCGAACTTAGTCTTGTTCACTTCGAAGCAGTTACTCACACGGAACACCGATTCCAACTTTTCAAACCATCTCGTTAGCCCAACTGGCCCTTCCGTTCCACTAAAATTTTGTGGCTTGCAACTCATGAACTCTTTATAAGTGCACCCATTCTGAGCAATCTGGTTCGCCATTGGAGCTTGTGCAGGGTTGGCATCCGCCATAGCTGCGGCTACTCGAGCAGCTATCATCTCCTCAATTTACGCTGCAGTGGGCATTTCTCTTGCACCTCTTCCGTTTGCCATTGATCTTCCAAACAATAATTTCGACTTAAGTCAAAATCCATTAATCAATACTCGATAACGTCATAGCATAAGATAATCAACATGGAAGCAACACAATACAAGTTAACTAAGCATGGAAAAAAAGTTGTAGATAGCACAAAACCAGCATGTAATAACTTAAATAAAATGTCGTACAATAATTCACACAATAGTAATTCCATTCATAATAAGAAAATTTGCATACAACTACATAAGGTTTCGCACAATACATGAATGAAATCGTGAAACTACTAACAAAAATACATAATGAAATCTAATACAACGGTCCTAGGGTGAGGGTGGGTAATTGATGTCCATCATGTGGGACACCTGGTCCTCGAGCTCAGTCACCCGAGCACGTAAGGCATGCACTTCCCTCGTTAGATCCTCGATGGTGGGGGGTCCGATGGTGCAGGTGGTGCAGGTGGCGTCGATGGTGCAGATGTAACACTAGAAGTAGATGGCACAGTGTGGGCGAACTTACGCACAAATGGATCAGCAGGATACGGCACAACCCGCTTACGGGCTGTGACCCTAACCAACTGTCCATGTGCGTTCACAAACGGCTTGCCTCCATTAACCCCTGGAATAACGGTACCATCGTAGTGGTACCGCTTCTTCGGTTGGGTAGAGGGTGGCGGTACAGGATCCTCCTCGGGGTCCTCCTCAGAATCCTCCTCGGGATCTTCCTCGCTGGTGTCATCAGATGATGAACCGTCTGAATCTTCTGAAGGTAGTGCATGCACATCACAGGCGGGAGGAAGTGTCTGGCCGGTGGTCATGGACCGGTATCTGCCAGGTGTAATCGGCATGACTCGTCCATCAGCGGTGCGTCTAACCCAATGTCCACGCTCGTTACGGAAGGGACCACCCCCGTTTCCCCCAGGGATCACAATATCATTGGAATGATGCTGTGGCCCCGGGAGTCTAGGGCTGGGTGGAGCTGGGATCTCCTCAGGATCCTTGTCTCTGTCTGAGATGTCCATTAGGTCAGGTGCGTGTCTACTATTCTTAGAAGACGAATAGCCAGAGTCGCCGGAGGGTAGCGGTGAGTTAGCAACAATAGTAGGCGTGGTAGCAGACGTATCTGAATCACTCTCGAAGTCAATGGTCATGGGCGGCATGTCCGACATCTAAACAAGTAGAAATAACTTTTTCCATGTCAGTAAGACATATAGCAAGCACGTAATCAGGCATAACTACAGCAGCCTAGATCGTCTACAGCAGTACATAACATTGCAATAATAACAGTATCAAACAGAAGTAACATGCAATCAAAAGCAGATAGTAGCATGCAGTAGCGAGAATAAGCAATAGCATACAGCAAGATCATATAGCAGTAAAAGTAAGCAGTAGCATGCAGCAGTTCCGCAGAAACAAGTAAACGAGCAAGTTGTAGATTAGTCCTATTAGTGAATCCTACTCGACTCGGTCAAGACACACTAATGCAACCTAATTCCCTACAACCAATGCTCTGATACCAATTGTGACGCCCCGAACAAAATCAAAGTGTACGGATCATCAACAACAGGTCCATTACACGGTATAACACTATATGCTGTTTTAAAACAAGTTTTGCATTAATGAAAAGATAACGTCTTTACCAATGCTAAATGTTTTACAAAAGATAACGTGCTTCTATGAATAGAAAGCATCAACATAAGTACGTGACACAAAGGTCATTACAAAGCCATTGTTCAAAAATAACATAAGTTGTGAATGCAAAATAAAAGTTCCATGCTTGATACATCTCTAAATAATGCAGTGGAAGTCTAACACAGCGAGTCTGTAACAGCAAGTCTATAATACCAAGACTATAACAGCAAGTCTAACAACGAAAGCAACAACGTCTAGGCACCTGAGAAATACATGCTTTAAAATATCAACATGAATGTTGGTGAGCTATAGTTTGTTTGTAATCAGCAATGTAATGTAGACCACGAGATTTCGTATTCAAAACAGTATGAAAAGTATATGCTTATCCGTGGGCACCCGGTAACTAACTTAACAAGTAATATATCACCCCCTAAAAGTACACTTGGTGAGTGCGTATGTTTACGAAGTATTAAACACCTGTTGACTGCTAGAGTGACTAGCCCGAGTGGGGATGTCAAACCCTATGGATCCATATCTAAGATTCGCATCTACCGGTTCATAAACCAATAGTTAAACGTTACCGAGCTAAGGGGAATCTTTGTGCCGTTATGTCACCCACACATATATAAATTTTAAGTACTCGTGTCTAGTATGTAAAACATAAAAAGCGCATGTATTCTCAGTCCCAAAAATAGTTAAAGTAAAAAGGGAGCTATAACTCACAGTGAATGATGCGGTAAAAGTCGATATGAAAAGTATGCAAGTAGTAAGTCGGTCCGAAAGGTCCTCAACCTAAGTCAAAGGTTACTAAGTCAGTAAATCATCCCCAAAGGTTTAAAAGTAAATAAGTTAAGTCTTAAGTATCATCATCATCATCATCATCATCATTCGTAAAAGATAAAGTAAGTTTTCAACAAGAATAGAGATCGAAACAAAAGGCTGACTTCGAACAGCTGCTACGACCTCTATACAAACCGAAAAGAAGCGTGGCCAGTGGCTAAGGCTCCGCATGTGAGTCCTCTTACCTCCGTCCAATTTTCATATCCTACCTTGATGTCGTTTGGCCGTGGCGAAGGTTCAAGCGCGAGTAGGTTAGAAATTTCAGCACGTCATTACAAAGGCGTAGTGCTTTTCAGAAGGCTATAAATCCTAAACCGTATATCGGATTTAGGCGAGTCTTAAACGAAAAGTCATCTACTCAAACTGAACTACCTGAAAATCAGCTTTCTAAAAGCCCCTTGAGTCTGATCAGACCCCAAAAAACAGAAGAAGAAAAAAGTGCTCTGGTGGGTTTCTTGGTGCTTGATGCTCATCACGGTTCTCATCCTTGATGCGTATAAGCCTCAAGTGTACAACTCTTGATGTCTTAGTATCACTTTGACCAAGTTTCAATCAGAAACACACAATGTCAAGACTAAGAAGAAATACAACTCACTTAAGAGTTTTAGAAGAATGATGAACCAAGGTTACATCATGTTCTTAGTCTTAACACAAATACAAGTTCTATTCAAGATTAAAGCTACAAACTTTGATTCAAATCAAGCAAGACCTTAAGTCACATAACTTAGATCAAACAAAGTAATGAAACCCTAAGCTAGAAAGCTTGGATCCCTTAACAATAATTATGAGATTTCAAAGCTAGAAAGCTTGAATCTTTTATGTGTGAGAAAGACTAGAGAGAAAATTAGAGAGTAAGTGTGTGTAAAATGAGAATGAGATCAAGTGTGAAATGAAGGATCAAGGCTTGATATATATAGTGGTGGAGGTGATGGTTGGCCGACGGCCTAGGGGGGATAAGGGGGAGGGGGACAAACTTTGCTTTTTACATGGTGGTGATCTAAAGGTGGTGCTTGTTGTTGGGATCACATGCAACATGTGTAGTAATGGTTAACAAAAATGCTAGTATGTTGGTTCATCTTAATGGGTTTTTGTTCTACTTCTTAATGGGTCATAAATCCATTAAAGTTGGGCTAATTCAATGGTCCATTAGCTAGAGTAGGGTGGGCTTAAGTCCATTAAGATAAAAAGTCCAATAAGACTAACTAGTGTGCATTAGTAAATTACTAAGCGTAGTTAAGCAACCAATAAGCCAAGTAATTGTCATTAGAAAATAACAAATAGTATTACGTAGTCATAATATTCCAATTATGACAAAAGTTAAACGTGTACCAAGTACGTAGCTCGCTTTAAACGACAAGTGACACCAACGGTCATAAAAGCATTCGGGGATCAAGTTAAGTAACTAAGTACTTAATAGCACGTTTTAAAATATAAACGAAAGTAATCAACATGAATTAAGATCCTAGAATATAATATAGCTCAGTACGCACAAATACGCAGTTTTGTGAAAGTAATAAGCACAAATATAAGTCGAAAAAGTCGGGTCGTTACAATAGCGATATAAATTAGTTAGTCTTTACTTTAAATTCAAATTAGACTCGAAGTTTTTCCATAATCAGATGCGAGATAGGGTGTTACGATATATAAGGGTAAAATGATAATATTTTCAAAACTAATACGTTTTGTTGGTGATTTTAGTGTCATCTAACAATCATTTTAGGTAATTGTGATCTAGTAGAAAGCATGAGTAATCAAGTTATACTTAACAACGGGTTAGGAGAGTGTAGAGTACACGCCCGTAAGAGTTGACATGATACTGTAGCCAAAATTTGCGGACGTCAAGGGGGTAGCGCCCCCTTGCGGGCCGGTGAACTAATAAACAGGGCAACAACCTGATCCCAACGGTATATTACTATATATGTTTAATGAAAAGTTGCATCCAAACTAATTTTCCTGCGAAAAGAGGTGACTTTTCGTCAACAGATTTTCCCGGAAAAATAGAGGGTTATACCCTTTCGTTGTAGCCGAATTAAACTACTTTTCCCTCAAGAAAAATAGATTATGCTTTCATACGAATAAAATCTTTCACATTCTTACCAATACTCTGATTTGTATTCTTCTTGCTTAGAATCAAATTGTGTTATTGTCTTATCTCAATTAAGATTTTGTGCAACCCAAGGCTTGTAAGGGTCGAAATACTTAGTTAGGAAAGTGTCTCATAATTCAAGAATCAATCAGGGATTATGATATAAAAACTTATATTATAAGAAACTTATTGTGTATTTTCTGTTGATAATCATGTCTGGAAAATCATTGGGGGAATGACTTCAAGTTTGCAAAATTGGTAAGTTTGAAGGGATTGATTTTAGGTGTTGGCAAAAAAAGATGCGCTACCTTCTCATAACATTGAAGGTTGTGTAGGTTTTTTCAACCCCCATGCCAGAAATTGTTGAAGATAAAACATTAGATTAAGCCAGGAAAATAAGCATGTGGGAGAACGATGACTACATCTTTCATGGTCACATCTTGAATGGTGTGTCTGATATCCTATTTGATGTTTATCAAACTGTTAAGTCTTCAAAGGAATTATGGAATTCACTAGACGCCAAATACATGGCCGAAGATGCCTATAGTAAGAAGTTTCTTGTTAGTAATTTCAACAATTACAAGGTGGTATATTTGAGAGCTGTTATGGAACAATTCCATAAAATTCTTAAAATTTTAGGACTGTTTGCACAACATAACTTGAATATGGATGAATCCATATCCGTGTCTAGTATCATTGACAAATTTGCTTCATCACGGTAGAAATTTGAACACATTTTAAAACACAAAAATGAGGAAGTGTCCTTGACCGAATTGGGTAGCCACTTACGTATTGAGGAATCAATGCGGAGTCAAGAAAGTGGCAAAGGAAAGGGTAAAGAAGTGGGATCATCAACTATCAATGTGATAGAAGATGGTAACCGTGAGAACAAAAGCAACAAAAAGTTCATCGAAAAAAACACAATTTTCATCATAAAAATGATGGTTCCAACAAGAAATATAGAATTTCTTGTTGGAAGTATGGCAAATCTGGTCACTTCAAAAGAGATTGTCGTGTAGGAAGTAACAATGGTAGTGCAAGTAAGTCTGGTGTAGGACAAGGGTTTAGGGACCAATCTCCAAATCAGGGTCAGAATTTTACTTGTTTGTTAAATTCCGTCAAGAATTATATATCACATATTTTCGAAGCATTTTATGTGTAGGATGATAATATTGCGTGGTGGATTGATTTCGGAGCCACATCTCATGCATGTAAAGATCATTATTGGTTGAAGTCATTTAAATCGGATAATGATGTGCTTCACATGGAAAAAGAATAAATCGCTCATGTTCTTGGTCGTGGAAATGTTGTTATACAATTTTGTTCTGGAAAGACAGTTACTTTAAATAATATATTGTATGTACCCGGGTTGAAGAAGAATCTGATTTCCAATCCGATATTGAATAAGTATTGTTAAAAGCAAGTTCTGAATTCGAAAAGTATATCTTGTCGAAGTGTGGTGTGTTTATTGGATTTGGTTAATATAATAATGGTATGTTTATGTTGAATCGCAAGAATATTCCTGTTGTTGATAATTCTGCTTGTATGATTAGTTATATATCAAATGATTCATGTTTATGGCATGTAGGTTTAAGATATGTACATTATATGAGTATGTTTAAAATGTTTAAAGAAGACTTGATTCCTAGTTTTGACATGAATTTGGAAAGCTGTGAAACTTGCATTTTGAATAATATAACTAGAAAACCTTTTAAGATATAAACATGACTTGTTTGTCTCTAGGACTAATTTATAGTGATCTTTGTGACTTCCATGCTACTCCTTCTTTAGGAAATAATAAGTATGTGATCACATTTTTAAATGATGTCTAGGTTTTTCTATGTTTATCTCTTACAAGCTAAAGATGAAGCCTAAGGCAACTTTAAAATCCATAAAACCGAAGTAGAATTGCAACAAAATGGTTTAATTAGGACTTTTCACACTGATAGAGGTGGTGAATATCATGACCCGATTTACTTTCAGAGTGTAAGGATAATTCATCAAACTACAACTCCTTATACACCATAAGAAAATGGTGTAGCTAAAAGAAAAAAATAGGGCTCTCAAGGAAATGGTTAATTTCATGATGTCCTACTCTGGTTTGAGTGATGGGTTTTGGGAAGAAGACATGTTGATGACTTGTTATATATTGAATAAGGTTCCTAACAAAAGAGGTAAGATTACTCCTTACTAGCTTTGGTACAAGAAATGACCAAACTTACATTATCTACAAGTTTATGGATGTTGGTTTTTAGTGAGACTACCGGAACCCAAAATGAAGACTTTGGGTGAAAGAGATATTGATTGTATCTTCATTATATATGAGCATTCCAAGGCTTACAGGTCTTATGTTATAGAACTTAATAATTATGTTTCGATTAATGCTGTGATAAAATCAAGAGATGCAATCTTTGATGAATTTTGGTTTACTTCAACATCTAGACCAAAGGATGTGGTTTCTCACTCAAATGAGACTGCACACGGAGTACCCTTAGAAGATAAATTCCAAGTAAGACACCTGAACCTCGAAGATGTACTAGAACAAGGACACCCAAGTCGTATGGTTCTAGAAGAGGATCATAGAACCATTGAGGAAGCTATCGAATCTCGTGATGTTTCTTTTTGGAAAGATGTGGTTATTGACGAAATGAGCTCTATTTTGGAGAACCACACATGGGTATTAACCGATTTACCACCTGGTTGTAAAACTTTGGGTAACAAATGGATCTTTAAAAGGAAGATGAGAGTTGATGATTGACAAATTTAAAGCTAGATTTAGTTTTATTATTTTATACAAAGGGAGGGTATTGATTATTTCGATACCTATGCTTCGGTTGCTCGTATCACTACTATTTGATTGTTGATAGCGCTTGTTGTGACTCATGATCTAGTAAGCCATCCAATGGATGTCAAAACAACATTCTTATATGGTGATTTAGAGGAAGAAGTGTATATGAAACATCCGAAAGGATTCATTATGCCAGAACAAGGGCATAAGGAGTGCAAACTAGTTAAATCATTGTATGGGCTGAAACAAGCATTTATACAGTGGCATCTAAAATTTGATGATGTGGTTTTGTCACACGGTTTCTAATGCAATCAATCAGACAAGTGTGTGTATAGCGAATTTGATCAAGCCAAAAAAAGTGTGATCATTTTCTTATATGTTGATTGACATGTTGATCTTTGGCAACGACTAAGATCAAGTTGATGGAACGAAAATATTTTTTTATCAAAGTTTTCAACGCAAGATATGGGAGTGGATGATGTAATACTTGGAATAAGGATTAAGCGTGATGATAGAGGTATCACGATTACACAGTCTCATTATATTGGGAAGATATTGAAGAAGTTTAAGCGTGAGAACTATTTTCCAGTCAATACTCCCTTTGATCAGAATGAGAAGCTTAAACCCGATTCGGGTGAAGCTGTGTCACAAGTCACAACTTGAATACTCTTAAGCATTGGATGTTTTATGTATGATATGACAAACACACGACCTGATATTGCATACATTGTAGGAAAGTTGAGTAGATTTACCATAATCCTTGTTTTGATCATTAGCATGATATCAATATAGTATTCAAGCATTTGAAGCGTACAATGGATTATGGTATCATTTATTCCGGATTTTTTTCAATCATTGAAGGATATTCAGATGCAAGTTAGATTACCAACATCGAAGATCATTCATCTACGCCTGGTTAGATATTCCTACTTAGAGAAGGTGTGATATCATGGGCTTTAAAGAAGCAAACGCGTATTATTTGACCATGGAGTCTGAATTTGTTGCTTTGGCTGCAACTTGTAAGAAGGCTGAATGGTTGATGAATTTGATTTATAAAATTACTTTATGGTGAAAGTCTATATCTCCTATTTCTATACGTTGTGACAGTGCTTCTACTTTGGCTAAGAAATATAGCCAAATATACAATGGAAAGTCTAGACACCTAAGTGTTAGACACAGTATGGTTTGTGAGCTGCTCACAAATGGAGTGATATCATTAAATTTTGTTAGATCACAACAAAATTTGGTGAATTACTTGACGAAAGCGTTAGCTCGAGATCTAGTACACAAGTCAACTATTGGGGTGGGATTAAAGTCCACCTAGATCTTCCAAATTGAGATACCCAATACACTTATTGTACAACGTTGGAAGCAGGATTCAATGTGGAGAGCTCACTTTCTGAAGATTAAAATACATCTAATTTATGATCCCAATGTATGTGTTTAGACCTGCAAGTAAAGTTAGGTTAAAGTTTAACTTCTTAATAGTTTTTTTTATAAAAAATGTTGTGCATGCAGCTGCAAGATGGAAAAGAACTACCTATATGAGCATGAAGTTTTGCCGCTTCAAGGAAGTTTTGGACTTAACTATCTATATGTTCATCAAAGGATTGAGACACATGACATATAAGTGCCAAGTTAGTATTAGACGAATGTATAAAGCTGATGTGTATATTATTTTCTCGTTTCTCGTTTTCATATGGATTGAAGGGTTCAATTCTTGGAACACCCTGATTTTTGAATTCTTGCGAATAATATGCTAAGTGAAAATTCAATTCCTAGAATATTTTCATTTATGCATTAGTTTGTTCTGTTTATTGCATTCATTAGTAAATCAAGGTAAAATGGGGGGAATTTGTTATTGATTTTTAGTGTCATCTAACAATCAATTTAGGTAATTGTGATCTACTAGAAAGCATGAGTAATCAAGTTATACTTAACAACGGGTTAGGAGAGTATGGGATACACGTCCGTAAGAGTTGACAAGATATTGTTGCGTTTGCACGTCTCAAGGGCAGCGCCCCCGTGTGGGGGCCGCTCCCCAGTGAGGGGTTAGAAGGAATGCCTCGATCCAAACGGTATATTACTGTATACGTCTAATGACAAGTTGCATTTAAACAGAGTTTTTTGCAAAAAAATGTGACTATTCGTCAACATATTTTCCCCTCAAAACGAAGAGTTGTACCCTTTCATGTTAACCGAATTAAACTGCTTTTCCCTCTAGAAAAACATTTTATGCTTTCATACGAATTACAGAAATTTTTTACATTCTCACTAATACTTAGATTTGTGTTCTTCATACCTAGAATCAAATTGCGTACTTGTTTTATTTCAATTAAGATTTCGTGCAACTCAAAGCTTGTAAGGATCAAAATATTTAATTAGGGAAGTGTTTCACGATTAAAAAATCAATTAGAGATTATCAAATTACAACCCATATTCAAACATGCTTCGACTAAAATTAGTATGCAAAAAATTAACTCCCATTTCTTAATAACAAAAAGCCTTGAATGAAAACAATTAAAAGACCAACAAATCCCTGGCCTTACAATACTCAAAAGTGGTTGTTATATATATATAACGTCGATTACTTTTTCGTTTTGGTTTTTTCTTTCAAGTTTATAATTTATTCTCTCACTTGGGTACTAATTGTAATTATTGGAGGTGTAAAAGATAACTTTAGGGGTATAGAAGGAAAATTCACTATTTAATATAAATCCACCAAACAAAACCCACCAAAATTTTTTAACGAATTTATGTTTCTACTGTTCAACTCAAAATAATTATACGAACTTAACGCAATAAATTGTATTCGACACGAAGCTTCAATGCACTACCAACAGAGCATTTATTTTCAGAAATAAATATAGAAGTGATTTGAATTTACAGTTTAAGTCCTTAAAATATTTATGAACACACAAACATAACTGTTATAATATTAATTATACATGACGACTTCTACAAGTACCATTATATTGCTGAAATGACTAACAATTTTTCAAAAATTAAACTCACGGGTTACACTTTTATTCATAAAATACTTGTATATAATAATTCTTAAAAAGATATTAATTGTGAGAAAAAAGTGTATAATTATACACTTTTATTAATATACTCATATTTTCTCTAAATATTATGTAGTATATAATTTATATATACTTAAAAAGATATTAATTGTGAGAAAAAAGTGTAGACATTAAGTTACTAACACCACCCAAAATCACTTTTAAAATTGGTCAACACCATGGGCTCTTAAACTCAAAAAAACTTTTAAAATTTGTCAACACCACGGGCTCTTAAATTCCAAAGAATTTTAAAAATTTTTCAACATCACGGGCTATGATATCGGCTAAAAAGTCACATTTTTACATCAATATTAAGGCCCAAAAATAATAAAGTTCCAAGTTTTTTCGCCAAAATAATCACTTTATCGGTTGGTATTATAGATTTAGTAATTACAAAGATGATGCAAAAAGAATCAAGCAAAACGGAGCTAAAACGAAAATTCTAGAGCGAAAACGGTAAAATACAAGTTAAGACCCCGGAAACCAAGTTACGATCCCGGGAACAAGCAAGATGATTCAAGCAAAACAGCAAACCAGCCAAGGCACCGGCCTCCTGAGCTGGCTTGCCACGCCGGCCTGCCGTTTTGGCACCGGCTTGCCTTATGATTTGGACACCGGGCACTTGAAACGGCCAGGGCAGTCGGCTTGCCTGGTACCGGCCTCCTACACCGGCCTGTGGTGCCGGCTTGCCAGGCCGACCTGCCAGCCATTTACCAGCCATTTCCACTATTTAAGCACCATTTTGCATCACATTTTCACACACCTCTTCACACTCTATCACTACAATACACTTTCTCTCACTAGGATCTTTCAAGGCCTTCTCACCTCCGAACGGGAAATTAAGTAACCGGAGGCGAACGCCGAAGATTGTACTGGGAGTGGTCTAGAGGATGTTACCACTTGTAATGGTCCAAATCTCGTCTGTAAATGGTGAACGCCTTCCTTAATTTAATAAAGTTACTTTGTTACTTTGAGTTGCTTTCATAATGTATGCTTGACTATCTGTTATAAATGTTTATTATATGTTTAATACCTTATTTGAAACTTATACTATTGCTATGTTGAAACCTTGTCAGGTTTAGAAGTCTAATTTACGGACCACCCTTTCCATTTACTCATGTGGCTATAACCTAGTGTTAGGACCTGATCAATCCTAGGATACAAGGTTGTTAGAACCCCGAGAAGGAGTAAAACGTGTTTCCCTAGCCTTATGGAGTATCTTTTAGATAACGACTATATAAAGGATCCAAGGCTCCCTAGAAACACTAAGTTTAGCCACTGTTATGTAGAGATTTCAAGAGAGCCGTGGAAGTCAATCTTGACCGATTGACTTTCTCTCTCAACTTAATGGTTAATCTTCACATTCATTGATATTCATGAGTCAAGGGTCCTATCAACTGGTTTCAGAGCCATACATTCAATGAACCGAATGGTGATCCTATGAATATTGTTGAATGTTTCCCTCCACCTTCAAACCTTCAAACACTAAATACAAACATCTTCAACCAAATCTTCAAACCTTCATCATCTTCACCATAAAGATATGAATATCTTCAAAAAATTTCGAAAAACTATCGGAAAATTTTTCAAAACCGAATCTCACCAAAACACAAACACAACTAAATGAGATTCATTCGATACCGAATCTTATTTACCGAATCTAAACTGAAATTTATCCAAATCACTTCTCAAATTACATCGACACTTAGTCATCAAACATATTCACCAACTCACAAACATATATTATATTCAGATTATCATTTCTTAATCAGATTGATCACATCAGAAAGCAAAATCTGAAATTCATCCTACAGTTCCTGTTACGAATTCATCGTATGAACTCAATATCTCAAATCATTATTTGATGTAATTCACAACGAATTGACAGCAGAATAATGATTCCGAACAACATCCTAAGCTTCGAGCATCGTCACAACAGCAAAACAACAACAGATTTAAGTTTAATTGGATTGAGTTCTTCGTTTGTCAAAAAGTCATGACGATTTGGTCTCCAGATCAACTTAGAGCATGTGAACTCGAATTGATCATATATTCTGGATCCTTATCTATCAACGAAGCTGAGTGATGCTTTAATTTGTGTTAAACTTCATCTCAGATCTCAAATTCGAGAGTCAAACCTTCGATCCAAAAGTCAACAGAAAAGTTTATTCAACAAATTCGATCGATGTTTGATGTTTCTGATGAGATTGATGATTGACGAAGGTTCTATGGAGGATTTAACAAATATTTCATGAAGAAATCGAGCAATATAACAATCCGAATTTCAAAATCATATTTCAACTTCATATTTATATCGACGCTACTGTATGAGGATGATACTGAGATATTGTTGTGGTTTTAGATCGAAATACTTCACAAATGTTTCAAATCGATGCCTAAGAATCTTGTCTGAGTTGTTTTTAATCTTGAATTTCATCAAGTGGATTGAGGTTGATTATTGTGTTCATATGAAAATGATGAACAGATTCGGTATTAGACATGATTCGGTATGCTCCTGATTCAGTTATTGATTTGATAATACTGATTTTAATCAGCTTCGGTATGGTTGTTGACTCTGATTCGGTTCTGATACGGTATTGATATGGTGATGATAACTCGGTAGATGATTCGGTAGAGCTTCCATAGATTGATTTTGATTCGGTATCCGAATATGGATGATGGCAGTTACTAATTCAGTACCAGATATGAATTTGGACATTAAGGCCTATCTTTACAGATTGGGCCTACCGAATCTGACTATGCTTTATTAGGCCTGTATCACAAGAGTGTGTTACTTGGGCTTACTAAATTATTACCGGATCTAGTTATCCCATTCATAGTCTACTTACAAAATCTTATGTGAAATTTACAAGATCAGTCCCTGACAGGTTTCAAGATTATGCAAGCTCAGTCCATATACCGAATTTGACTACAATTTTGGCAGTTTTAGCCCCTGACTTTTAACAGAATTTTCACAACTGGTCCTTTACCGAATCTTGCCCTCCAAATCATATTTTTCAACTACTTTTGAGGCTCGGATTCACACGGATTTTCTCATACGCGATATTTATGATATTTTAGGGATTTGCCGAGCACGTCAACCATTTTAAACAATGAAGCTTTTTCTTCATGCAAGCATCATTGTGGGGGAGATATGTATATGGTTGATGTGCGTGTGACTTCAATACACGTACGATATTGGACTCGAACTTCAAAGAAAGAATTGTTTGTTTGGGGGGGGGGGGGGGGGAGCTAGAGACTTGAAGAAGATCCTTCATCATATGGGGAGTATTCTTGTGGCCAATATCGAAAGTAATCTTTGGAACGAATATTAGTTCAAGATACGTCTCGGTAGTGAAACCGACGGTATGGATGTATACCACACATGACATGATTATTGGGACTACCTGCGGGAGCCAATATGATCGAACCTTTGATGTGAGCCCATGTACTTTGACGGAGGAGCTTCCAAAGTTTCAAAGTGACTTCTCAATGCAAGAAAATTCTAAAGACATATCACAACTAAGTCAAGGGAGGGATTGATGGTAACATATTTAGTTTGTAATGTGTTCTTCAATGCGCATTTCCGCTGTGGACACTCAAAGACCGTTGAAAGAACAAAGATATCACGATGAAGTTCAAGTCTCAAAGAAAGTCGAAATAAGATTGTTAGCGTGACAATTCGAGGATCTAAGGGGAAGTTGAAGTGTAATGATTGACCAAGACGATGTTAGAGATGCGAATTCATTTATTGATTCAAAATGAAGATTCAAGATCTTCATCAACGGCCGTACATCATTCGGGGGGGGGGGGGGGGGGAGAGTTAGTTAGCAATAGTTGATTCTTTCCTTGTAATATTGTATGTTTTACTAGGGAGTTAGTTTTTGGAAACCTGTCTCAATTCTGGGGGAGATTGTTAGAACCCCGAGAAGGAGTAAAAAGTGCTTCCCTAGCCTTATGGAGGATCCTTTAGATAAGGGCTATATACAGGATCCAAGGCTCCCTAGAAACACTAAGTTTAGCCACTGTTATGTAGAGATTTCAAGAGAGCCGTGGAAGTCAATCTTGACCGATTGGCTTTCTCTCTCAATCTTAATGTTTAATCTTCACATTCATTGATATTCATGAGTCAAGGGTCCTATCAAAGATAAGTAGTTAAATGTGCTTAACGTCACAATAGAGATATAGTACCTACGTACGGTTAATCACTTATCCGTCAAAGAAGAGATGCCCATTTAGGTTGTGATTAGAGTAGGCAATATAGAGTTCAGTGAACACTAACTTACTCAAAAGCATGATTCGCGTCAGAAGCAATGTTCTAGAGATGTTGTAAGATGATCCGGAATTGAATAAGTGATCACAAAGGAGAGACCTTTAACCCAATTAGCAGTACCTTAGAATATCTAATATTGCACATTTGTTAATGTTAAGGCATAGCTTAGTATTGAGTGGAGGAATGTTAGCGTAGTTAAACCAACTAGGATTAAGAAATGCTGGGACTTTCCTTTAAGGATATACCACTTTATTCATGTACCTAGAATTCCATCCTCAAGGTCATTTAAATCCTTTAAGGTTAACGGTGGGACTAGGGATATTCGTCTTAGCCATAATCTTCAAAGCCTAAACTCCTAGTGACAAATTGATTAGGTTCTTAACTCGATTAATTGAGGTTTAGTGTTTATTCTAGGAAGTTAAACTCTTTTAACAACTCTCCAATCAGTATGATATTCTCCATACTTATCCCTTTTATCTTTAAAATTTATACAACCTTAGTTAAATGTATTCTATCACCACTTGTCATTAGGGTTAACTATATAGGCACTTTTATCCCCCATTACTGAGCAAACATACAAATATACAAACCTAAGTTATACTTACCACTTACTCGTTAAAAGGAAGACAAGTAGGTGAAATATAGCTAGGAAAACCCAGCTAAATAAAAATAATAAAACCATTACTCCCTTTTGGTAACTAATCCCGACATTTTGCGACCTAATGACACCACATAAACAAAACCGTTATGCGGTGTCGTCAGGTCGTAAGGCGTCAGAAATGGCTTATCAACAGAGAGAGAGAGAAATAGATTTAAATTTATATTTAGCGGGAACTAAATCATACTACTCCTTATTATGAGTAAGGGAAGTATGACCTATTGTCGTATTTAAGATATCATGAAACAACCTAACCCGTAATCAACCCGATTAATTTTTCTTAAATAATAAACCATTTACGCGCCATTCGAATGATCACAAGATGTAAACCATTTCATACAACCCAATTAAACGTACAACATGTTTAAAGTTTACATCATGGGCGCGAAGGCCCTTAATCAAAAGTAATACAAGTTCGACCCATAAATGATAGTTTTAAACCAAATGACACTCGAGCATGGTTTAGAGCTAAACTACCCAAAACATTAGGTCAACTTCCAAAAGCTCTAACTAGCAACCAACATGGGAACATTAATTCCTGGCAACCCCTTTCCCTTTATCCATACTTGTACCTAAAAATGTAAACAACGAGAGGGGTAAGCAAAGCTTAGTGAGTGCAACAATTATACATACATATATATAACCCATCTATTTGCAATCGCACCCACCAAATACCTCATACGAACTTATAACTCAAATAGCATGTCATCATACTCATAATGCTAACAATTGCTACCATATCACAAAACCGCATTAGCATATATTCCTCACAATATATATATATATATATATATATATATATATATATATATATATATATATAGTAAGCTAAACAATTAATAACAACAACACAATATGGTTAACCATAAATGCTATGGTGCTACTGGCTCGTGGTTCACACCATACGTAATGCTATGATGCTACCGGCTGGTGGTTCACGCCACTACGCATTTGCGTCATACTCTTTTATAGTGCTACCGGCTCGTGGTTCACACTTTGATGCTACCGGCTCGTGGTTCACGCCTCATTTTATAGTGCTACCGGCTCGTGGTTCACACTTCATTTTATAGTGCTACCGGCTCATGGGTTGAAATGTCCCGTTCTTATTGATTAAAAACGTTCCATATTAATTGATTTTCGTTGCGAGGTTTTGACCTCTATATGAGACGTTTTTCAAAGACTGCATTCATTTTTAAAACAAACCATAACCTTTATTTTATAGATAAAGGTTTTAAAAAGCTTTACGTAGATTATCAAATAATGATAATCTAAAATATCCTGTTTACACACGACCATTACATAATGGTTTACAATACAAATATGTTACAACAAAATAAGTTTCTTGAATGCAGTTTTTACACAATATCATACAAGCATGGACTCCAAATCTCGTCCTTATTTAAGTATGCGACAGCGGAAGCTCTTAATAATCACCTGAGAATAAACATGCTTAAAACGTCAACAAAAATGTTGGTGAGTTATAGGTTTAACCTATATATATTAAATCATAATAATAGACCACAAGATTTCATATTTCAATACACATCCCATACATAGAGATAAAAGTCATTCATATGGTGAACACCTGGTAACCGACATTAACAAGATGCATATATAAGAATATCCCCATCATTCCGGGACACCCTTCGGATATGATATAAATTTCGAAGTACTAAAGCATCCGGTACTTTGGATGGGGTTTGTTAGACCCAATAGATCTATCTTTAGGATTCGCGTCAATTAGGGTGTCTGTTCCCTAATTCTTAGATTACCAGACTTAATAAAAAGGGGCATATTCGATTTCGATAATTCAACCATAGAATGTAGTTTCACGTACTTGTGTCTATTTTGTAAATCATTTATAAAACCTGCATGTATTCTCATCCCAAAAATATTAGATTTTAAAAGTGGGACTATAACTCACTTTCACAGATTTTTACTTCGTCGAGAAGTAAGACTTGGCCACTGTTGATTCACGAACCTATAACAATATATACATGTATATTAAAGTATGTTCAAAATATATTTACAACACTTTTAATATATTTTGATGTTTTAAGTTTATTAAGTCAGCTGTCCTCGTTAGTAACCTACAACTAGTTGTCCACAGTTAGATGTACAGAAATAAATCGATAAATATTATCTTGAATCAATCCACGACCCAGTGTATACGTATCTCAGTATTGATCACAACTCAAACTATATATATTTTGGAATCAACCTCAACCCTGTATAGCTAACTCCAACATTCACATATAGAGTGTCTATGGTTGTTCCGAAATATATATAGATGTGTCGACATGATAGGTCGAAACATTGTATACGTGTCTATGGTATCTCAAGATTACATAATATACAATACAAGTTGATTAAGTTATGGTTGGAATAGATTTGTTACCAATTTTCACGTAGCTAAAATGAGAAAAATTATCCAATCTTGTTTTACCCATAACTTCTTCATTTTAAATCCGTTTTGAGTGAACCAAATTGCTATGGTTTCATATTGAACTCTATTTTATGAATCTAAACAGAAAAAGTATAGGTTTATAGTCGGAAAAATAAGTTACAAGTCGTTTTTGTAAAGGTAGTCATTTCAGTCGAAAGAACGACGTCTAGATGACCATTTTAGAAAACATACTTCCACTTTGAGTTTAACCATAATTTTTGGATATAGTTTCATGTTCATAATGAAAATCATTTTCTCATAATAACAACTTTTAAATCAAAGTTTATCATAATTTTTAATTAACTAACCCAAAACAGCCCGCGGTGTTACTACGACGGCGTAAATCCGGTTTTACGGTGTTTTTCGTGTTTCCAGGTTTTAAATCATTAAGTTAGCATATCATATAGATATAGAACATGTGTTTAGTTAATTTTAAAAGTCAAGTTATAAGGATTAACTTTTGTTTGCGAACAAGTTTAGAATTAGCTAAACTATGTTCTAGTGATTACAAGTTTAAACCTTCGAATAAGATAGCTTTATATGTATGAATCGAATGATGTTATGAACATCATTACTACCTTAAGTTCCTTGGATAAACCTACTGGAAAAGAGAAAAATGGATCTAGCTTTAATGGATCCTTGGATGGCTCGAAGTTCTTGAAGCAGAATCATGACACGAAAACAAGTTCAAGTAAGATCATCACTTGAAATAAGATTGTTATAGTTATAGAAATTGAACCAAAGTTTGAATATGATTATTACCTTGTATTAGAATGATAACCTACTGTAAGAAACAAAGATTTCTTGAGGTTGGATGATCACCATACAAGATTGGAAGTGAGCTAGCAAACTTGAAAGTATTCTTGATTTTATGTAACTAGAACTTGTAGAATATATGAAGAACACTTAGAACTTGAAGATAGAACTTGAGAGAGATAAATTAGATGAATAAAATTGAAGAATGAAAGTGTTTGTAGGTGTTTTTGGTCGTTGGTGTATGGATTAGATATAAAGGATATGTAATTTTGTTTTCATGTAAATAAGTCATGAATGATTACTCATATTTTTGTAATTTTATGAGATATTTCATGCTAGTTGCCAAATGATGGTTCCCACATGTGTTAGGTGACTCACATGGGCTGCTAAGAGCTGATCATTGGAGTGTATATACCAATAGTACAAACATCTAAAAGCTGTGTATTGTACGAGTACGAATACGGGTGCATACGAGTAGAATTGTTGATGAAACTGAACGAGGATGTAATTGTAAGCATTTTTGTTAAGTAGAAGTATTTTGATAAGTGTATTGAAGTCTTTCAAAAGTGTATAAATACATATTAAAACACTACATGTATATACATTTTAACTGAGTCGTTAAGTCATCGTTAGTCGTTACATGTAAGTGTTGTTTTGAAACCTTTAGGTTAACGATCTTGTTAAATGTTGTTAACCCAATGTTTATAATATCAAATGAGATTTTAAATTATTATATTATCATGATATTATCATGTATGAATAACTCTTAATATGATATATATATATATACATTAAATGTCTTTACAACGATAATCGTTACATATATGTCTCGTTTAAAAATCATTAAGTTAGTAGTCTTGTTTTTACATATGTAGTTCATTGTTAATATACTTAATGATATGTTTACTTATCATAGTATCATGTTAAGTATATATATATCCATATATATGTCATCATATAGTTTTTACAAGTTTTAACGTTCGTGAATCACCGGTCAACTTGGGTGGTCAATTGTCTATATGAAACATATTTCAATTAATCAAGTCTTAACAAGTTTGATTGCTTAACATGTTAGAAACATTTAATCATGTAAATATCAATCTCAATTAATATATATAAACATGGAAAAGTTCGGGTCACTACAGTACCTACCCGTTAAATAAATTTCGTCCCGAAATTTTAAGCTGTTGAAGGTGTTGATGAATCTTCTGGAAATAGATGCGGGTATTTCTCCTTCATCTGATATTCACACTCCCAGGTGAACTCGGGTCCTCTACGAGCATTCCTTCAAACCTTAACAATTGGTATCTTGTTTTGCTTAAGTCTTTTAACCTCACGATCCATTATTTCGACGGGTTCTTCGATGAATTGAAGTTTTTCGTTGATTTGGATTTCATCTAATGGAATAGTGAGATCTTCTTTAGCAAAACATTTCTTCAAATTTGAGACGTGGAAAGTGTTATGTACAGCCGCGAGTTGTTGAGATAACTCAAGTCGGTAAGCTACTGGTCCGACACGATCAATAATCTTGAATGGTCCGATATACCTTGGATTTAATTTCCCTCGTTTACCAAATCGAACAACGCCTTTCCAAGGTGCAACTTTAAGCATGACCATCTCTCCAATTTCAAATTCTATATCTTTTCTTTTAATGTCAGCGTAGCTCTTTTGTCGACTTTGGGCGGTTTTCAACCGTTGTTGAATTTGGATGATCTTCTCGGTAGTTTCTTGTATAATCTCTGGACCCGTAATCTGTCTATCCCCCACTTCACTCCAACAAATCGGAGACCTGCACTTTCTACCATAAAGTGCTTCAAACGGCGCCATCTCAATGCTTGAATGGTAGCTGTTGTTATAGGAAAATTCTGCTAACGGTAGATGTCGATCCCAACTGTTTCCGAAATCAATAACACATGCTCGTAGCATGTCTTCAAGCGTTTGTATCGTCCTTTCGCTCTGCCCATCAGTTTGTGGATGATAGGCAGTACTCATGTCTAGACGAGTTCCTAATGCTTGCTGTAATGTCTGCCAAAATCTTGAAATAAATCTGCCATCCCTATCAGAGATAATAGAGATTGGTATTCCATGTCTGGAGACGACTTCCTTCAAATACAGTTGTGCTAACTTCTCCATCTTGTCATCTTCTCTTATTGGCAGGAAGTGTGCTAATTTGGTGAGACGATCAACTATTACCCAAATAGTATCAAAACCACTTGCAGTCCTTGGCAATTTAGTGATGAAATCCATGGTAATGTTTTCCCATTTCCATTCTGGGATTTCGGGTTGTTGAAGTAGACCTGATGGTTTCTGATGCTCAGCTTTGACCTTAGAACACGTCAAACATTCTCCTACGTATTTAGAAACATCGGCTTTCATACCCGGCCACCAAAAATGTTTCTTGAGATCCTTGTACATCTTCCCCGTTCCAGGATGTATTGAGTATCTGGTTTTATGAGCTTCTCTAAGTACCATTTCTCTCATATCTCCAAATTTTGGTACCCAAATCCTTTCAGCCCTATACCGGATTCCGTCTTCCCGAATATTAGGATGCTTCTCCGATCCTTTGGGTATTTCATCCTTTAAATTTCCCTTTTTTAAAACTCCTTGTTGTGCCTCCTTTATTTGAGTAGTAAGGTTATTATGAATCATTATATTCATAGATTTTACTCGAATGGGTTCTCTATCCTTCCTGCTCAAGGCATCGGCTACCACATTTGCCTTCCCCGGGTGGTAACGAATCTCAAAGTCGTAATCATTTAACAATTCAATCCACCTACACTGCCTCATATTCAGTTGTTTCTGATTAAATATGTGTTGAAGACTTTTGTGGTCGGTATATATAATACTTTTGACCCCATATAAGTAGTGCCTCCAAGTCTTTAATGCAAAAACAACCGCGCCTAATTCCAAATCATGCGTCGTATAATTTTGTTCGTGAATATTCAATTGTCTAGACGCATAAGCAATCACCTTCGTTCGTTGCATTAATACACAACCGAGACCTTGCTTTGATGCGTCACAATAAATCACAAAATCATCATTCCCTTCAGGCAATGACAAAATAGGTGCCGTAGTTAGCTTTTTCTTCAATAACTGAAACGCTTTCTCTTGTTCATCATTCCATTCAAATTTCTTCCCTTTATGCGTTAATACAGTCAAGGGTTTTGCTATTATGGAAAAGTCTTGGATGAACCTTCTGTAGTAACCAGCTAGTCCTAAAAACTGGCGTATGTGTTTCGGAGTTTTCGGGGTTTCCCACTTTTCAACAGTTTCTATCTTTGCCGGATCCACCTTAATACCTTCTTTGTTCACTATGTGACCGAGGAATTGATCTTCTTCCAACCAAAATGCACACTTTGAAAACTTAGCGTACAATTCTTCCTTCCTCAATACTTCTAACACCTTTCTCAAATGTTCACCGTGTTCTTGGTCATTCTTTGAGTAAATAAGTATGTCATCAATGAAAACAATGACAAACTTGTCAAGGTATGGTCCACACACTCGGTTCATAAGGTCCATGAACACAGCTGGTGCATTAGTTAAACCAAATGGCATGACCATAAACTCATAATGACCGTAACGTGTTCTGAAAGCAGTCTTTGGAATATCATCTTCTTTCACCCGCATTTGATGATACCCGGAACGTAAGTCAATCTTTGAATAAACAGACGAGCCTTGTAGTTGATCAAATAAGTCGTCGATTCTCGGTAGTGGGTAGCAGTTCTTGATGGTAAGTTTGTTCAACTCTCGGTAGTCGATACACAACCTGAATGTACCATCTTTCTTCTTGACAAACAAAACAGGAGCTCCCCACGGTGATGTGCTTGGTCGAATGAAACCACGCTCTAAAAGTTCTTGTAATTGGCTTTGCAGTTCTTTCATCTCGCTGGGTGCGAGTCTGTAAGGAGCACGAGCTATTGGTGCAGCTCCTGGTACAAGATCTATTTGAAATTCAACGGATCGATGTGGGGGTAATCCCGGTAATTCTTTCGGAAATACATCGGGAAATTCTTTTGCAATGGGAACATCATTGATGCTCTTTTCTTTAGTTTGTACTTTCTTGATGTGTGCTAGAAAAGCATAGCAACCTTTTCTTATTAGTTTTTGTGCCTTCAAATTACTAATAAGATGTAGCTTCGTGTTGCCCTTTTCTCCGTACACCATTAAGGGTTTTCCTTTTTCTCGTATAATGCGAATTGCATTTTTGTAACAAACGATCTCTGCTTTCACTTCTTTCAACCAGTTCATACCGATTATCACATCAAAACTCCCTAACTCTACTGGTATCAAGTCAATCTTAAATGTTTCGCTAACCAGTTTAATTTCTCGATTCCGACATATATTATCTGCTGAAATTAATTTACCATTTGCTAATTCGAGTAAAAATTTACTATCCAAAGGCGTCAATGGACAACTTAATTTAGCACAAAAATCTCTACTCATATAGCTTCTATCCGCACCCGAATCAAATAAAATGTAAGCATATTTATTGTCAATAAGAAACGTACCCGTAACAAGCTCCGGGTCTTCCTGTGCCTCTGCCGCATTAATATTGAAAACTCTTCTGCGGCCTTGTCCATTCGTGTTCTCCTGGTTCGGGCAATTTCTAATAATGTGGCCCGGTTTTCCACATTTATAACAAACTACATTGGCATAACTTGCTCCGACACTACTTGCTCCGCCATTACTCGTTCTGACACCATTTGTTCCTTTTGTTCTATTAACCCCTGGTCCGTAGACCTCACACTTCGCCGCACTATGACCATTTCTTTTACACTTGTTGCAAAATTTGGTGCAGAACCCCGAGTGATACTTTTCACACCTTTGGCATAGCTGCTTCTGATTGTTGTTGTTGTTGTTGCAGTTATTATTGTTGTTGGGATGATTGTTGTAGTTGTTGTTGTTGTTGTTGTTGTTGTTGTTGTTGGGCCGTTTGTTGTAGTTGCGATTGATGTTGCGATTGTTGGGATAATTGTTGCGATTATTGTTGTAATTGCTGTTGTTGTTGTATTGGTGATTCTTATCACCGTTTTCCTCCCACTTTCTTTTGACTTGCTTCACATTGGCCTCTTCAGCAGTCTGTTCTTTAATTCTTTCTTCAATCTGGTTCACTAGTTTGTGAGCCATTCTACATGCCTGTTGTATGGAGGCGGGCTCGTGTGAACTTATATCTTCTTGGATTCTTTCCGGTAATCCTTTTACAAACGCGTCGATCTTCTTTTCCTCATCTTCGAATGCTCCCGGACACAATAGGCACAATTCCGTGAATCGTCTTTCATACGTGGTAATATCAAATCCTTGGGTTCGTAACCCTCTAAGTTTTGTCTTGAGCTTATTGACCTCGGTTCTGGGACGGTACTTCTCGTTCATCAAGTGCTTGAATGCTGACCACGGTAGTGCGTACGCATCGTCTTGTCCCACTTGCTCTAGATAGGTATTCCACCATGTTAACACAGAACCTGTGAAGGTATGCGTAGCGTACTTCACTTTGTCCTCTTCAGTACACTTACTTATGGAAAACACCGATTCGACCTTCTCGGTCCACCGTTTCAATCCGATCGGTCCTTCGGTTCCATCAAATTCCAAAGGTTTGCAGGCAGTGAATTCTTTGTAGGTGCATCCTACACGATTTCCTGTACTGCTAGATCCAAGGTTATTGTTGGTATGTAGCGCAGCTTGTACTGCGGCTATGTTTGAAGCTAGAAAAGTACGGAATTCCTCTTCATTCATATTCATGGTGTGTCGAGTAGTCGGTGCCATTTCCTTCAAAATAGTCAAATGGAACAAGTTAATCATACAGAATATTAAAAGTAGTTAATAGTATTTCGTAGCATAATATGAACTCATTTATAAAAGCTTTTTCTTCATATTAGCGTTTTATAAGTTTAAATTCGGGTAGTACTTACCCGTTAAGTTCATACTTAGTAGCTAATATACAATTCAACTACTACAATTCTATATGAAAAACTGATTATAATAATATTTCGCGTTCAAACTTTTACACAATATTTTACAAACTTACAATACCGCTTATTTTACATAAAGCATGAAATATAGCACACAATAACTTTGATACAAGATAGTTGTGAAGATAATTCTAGCTAGTACACAAGTCGTTCAGCAAAGGCAATAAAGACACGTAATTCATACGTCCAGAAACAAGTCATGCATTCTGGTTTTACTAGGACTACTTCCCATCCTTGGTCTTGTGGAACATAACCGTTATGGCCGTTGATAAGACAGCGTGTTGTAACATCGTCAAAGGGACGAGGGTTACGTAATGTCCAACAGTCCCGTAACAATCTAAAAACCTCATTTCTTACCCCAATTACCGACTCCGTCACTTGTGGAAACGTTTTGTTTAATAGTTGTAGGCCGATGTTCTTGTTCTCACTTTGGTGAGAAGCGAACATTACTAATCCGTAAGTATAACATGCTTCTTTATGTTGCATGTTAGCCGCTTTTTCTAAATCACGAAGTCCAATATTCGGATATATTGAGTCAAAATAATTTCTTAACCCATTGCGTAAAATAGCATTTGGGTTCCCCGCAATATATGCGTCAAAGTAAACACATCATAACTTATGGATTTCCCAATGTGATATCCCCCATCTTTCGAACGAAAGCCTTTTATAAACCAAGGCAATTTTGGAACGTTCTTCGAATGTCTTACAAACTGATCTCGCCTTAAATAGTTGTGCCGAAGAATTCTGACCGACTCTAGACAAGATTTCATCAATCATGTCTCCGGGTAGGTCTCTTAAAATATTGGGTTGTCTATCCATTTTGTGTTTTTATACTGTAAAATAGACAAGAGTTAGATTCATAAAAAAAATACTTATTAATACAAGCAATTTTTACATATATCATAAAGCATAAGCACACTATATTACATATATTACACCACATGAATACAACTATCTTATTCCGACTCGCTTGTTTCTTCTTCTTCGGTTTTGGTTCGTTTTGCCAATTTTCTAGGGATATATGATGTTCCCCTAATACGAGCCGTCGTTATCCACATTGGTTTAGAAAAACCTGGTGGTTTAGAGGTTCCCGGGTCATTGTTACAACTTAAGGACTTCGGGGGTTGACGATACATATAAAGTTCATCGGGGTTGGAATTAGATTTCTCTATTTTTATGCCCTTTCCCTTATTATTTTCTTTTGCCTTTTTAAATTCAGTTGGGGTAATTTCTATAACATCATCGGAATTCTCGTCGGAATCCGATTCATCGGAGAATTGGTAATCCTCCCAATATTTTGCTTCCTTGGCGGAAACACCATTGACCATAATTAACCTTGGTCGGTTGGTTGAGGATTTTCTTTTACTTAACCGTTTTATTATTTCCCCCACCGGTTCTATTTCTTCATCTGGTTCCGATTCTTCTTCTGGTTCCGACTCTTCTTCCGGTTCCTCTTCGGGAACTTGTGAATCAGTCCACGAATCATTCCAATTTACATTTGACTCTTCATTATTATTAGGTGAGTCAATGGGACTTGTTCTAGAGGTAGACATCTATCACATAATATCAAACGCGTTAAGAGATTAATATATCACATAATTTTCACATGTTAAAAATATATAGTTTCCAACAAAATTTGTTAAGCAATCATTTTTCAAGTAAACACGGTCGAAGTCCAGACTCACTAATGCATCCTAACAAACTCGATAAGACACACTAATGCAAAATTCTGGTTCTCTAAGACCAACGCTCTGATACCAACTGAAATGTCCCGTTCTTATTAATTAAAAACGTTCCATATTAATTGATTTTCGTTGCGAGGTTTTGACCTCTATATGAGACGTTTTTCAAAGACTGCATTCATTTTTAAAACAAACCATAACCTTTATTTCATAGATAAAGGTTTTAAAAAGCTTTACGTAGATTATCAAATAATGATAATCTAAAATATCCTGTTTACACACGACCATTACATAATGGTTTACAATACAAATATGTTACAACAAAATAAGTTTCTTGAATGCAGTTTTTACACAATATCATACAAGCATGGACTCTAAATCTCGTCCTTATTTAAGTATGCGACAGCGGAAGCTCTTAATAATCACCTGAGAATAAACATGCTTAAAACGTCAACAAAAATGTTGGTGAGTTATAGGTTTAACCTATATATATCAAATCATAATAATAGACCACAAGATTTCATATTTCAATACACATCCCATACATAGAGATAAAAGTCATTCATATGGTGAACACCTGGTAACCGACATTAACAAGATGCATATATAAGAATATCCCCATCATTCCGGGACACCCTTCGGATATGATATAAATTTCGAAGTACTAAAGCATCCGGTACTTTGGATGGGGTTTGTTAGACCCAATAGATCTATCTTTAGGATTCGCGTCAATTAAGGTGTCTGTTCCCTAATTCTTAGATTACCAGACTTAATAAAAAGGGGCATATTCGATTTCGATAATTCAACCATAGAATGTAGTTTCACGTACTTGTGTCTATTTTGTAAATCATTTATAAAACCTGCATGTATTCTCATCCCAAAAATATTAGATTTTAAAAGTGGGACTATAACTCACTTTCACAGATTTTTACTTCGTCGAGAAGTAAGACTTGGCCACTGTTGATTCACGAACCTATAACAATATATACATGTATATTAAAGTATGTTCAAAATATATTTACAACACTTTTAATATATTTTGATGTTTTAAGTTTATTAAGTCAGCTGTCCTCGTTAGTAACCTACAACTAGTTGTCCACAGTTAGATGTACAGAAATAAATCGATAAATATTATCTTGAATCAATCCACGACCCAGTGTATACGTATCTCAGTATTGATCACAACTCAAACTATATATATTTTGGAATCAACCTCAACCCTGTATAGCTAACTCCAACATTCACATATAGAGTGTCTATGGTTGTTCCGAAATATATATAGATGTGTTGACATGATAGGTCGAAACATTGTATACGTGTCTATGGTATCTCAAGATTACATAATATACAATACAAGTTGATTAAGTTATGGTTGGAATAGATTTGTTACCAATTTTCACGTAGCTAAAATGAGAAAAATTATCCAATCTTGTTTTACCCATAACTTCTTCATTTTAAATCCGTTTTGAGTGAATCAAATTGCTATGGTTTCATATTGAACTCTATTTTATGAATCTAAACAGAAAAAGTATAGGTTTATAGTCGGAAAAATAAGTTACAAGTCATTTTTGTAAAGGTAGTCATTTCAGTCGAAAGAACGACGTCTAGATGACCATTTTAGAAAACATACTTCCACTTTGAGTTTAACCATAATTTTTGGATATAGTTTCATGTTCATAATAAAAATCATTTTCTCAGAATAACAACCTTTAAATCAAAGTTTATCATAGTTTTTAATTAACTAACCCAAAACAGCCCGCGGTGTTACTACGACGGCGTAAATCTGGTTTTACGGTGTTTTCGTGTTTCCAGGTTTTAAATCATTAAGTTAGCATATCATATAGATATAGAACATGTGTTTAGTTAATTTTAAAAGTCAAGTTAGAAGGATTAACTTTTGTTTGCGAACAAGTTTAGAATTAACTAAACTATGTTCTAGTGATTACAAGTTTAAACCTTCGAATAAGATAGCTTTATATGTATGAATTGAATGATGTTATGAACATCATTACTACCTTAAGTTCCTTGGATAAACCTACTGGAAAAGAGAAAAATGGATCTAGCTTCAATGGATCCTTGGATGGCTCGAAGTTCTTGAAGCAGAATCATGACACGAAAACAAGTTCAAGTAAGATCATCACTTGAAATAAGATTGTTATAGTTATAGAAATTGAACCAAAGTTTGAATATGATTATTACCTTGTATTAGAATGATAACCTACTATAAGAAACAAATATTTCTTGAGGTTGGATGATCACCTTACAAGATTGGAAGTGAGCTAGCAAACTTGAAAGTATTCTTGATTTTATGTAACTAGAACTTGTAGAATATATGAAGAACACTTAGAACTTGAAGATAGAACTTGAGAGAGATCAATTAGATGAAGAAAATTGAAGAATGAAAGTGTTTGTAGGTGTTTTTGGTCGTTGGTGTATGGATTAGATATAAAGGATATGTAATTTTGTTTTCATGTAAATAAGTCATGAATGATTACTCATATTTTTGTAATTTTATGAGATATTTCATGCTAGTTGCCAAATGATGGTTCCCACATGTGTTAGGTGACTCACATGGGCTGCTAAGAGCTGATAATTGGAGTGTATATACCAATAGTACAAACATCTAAAAGCTGTATATTGTACGAGTATGAATACGGGTGCATACGAGTAGAATTGTTGATGAAACTGAACGAGGATGTAATTGTAAGCATTTTTGTTAAGTAGAAGTATTTTGATAAGTGTATTGAAGTCTTTCAAAAGTGTATAAATACATATTAAAACACTACATGTATATACATTTTAACTGAGTCGTTAAGTCATCGTTAGTCGTTACATGTAAGTGTTGTTTTGAAACCTTTAGGTTAACGATCTTGTTAAATGTTGTTAACCCAATGTTTATAATATCAAATGAGATTTTAAATTATTATATTATCATGATATTATCATGTATGAATAACTCTTAATATGATATATATATATATATATATACATTAAATGTCTTTACAACGATAATCGTTACATATATGTCTCGTTTAAAAATCATTAAATTAGTAGTCTTGTTTTTACATATGTAGTTCATTGTTAATATACTTAATGATATGTTTACTTATCATAGTATCATGTTAAGTATATATATATCCATATATATGTCATCATATAGTTTTTACAAGTTTTAACGTTCGTGAATCACCGGTCAACTTGGGTGGTCAATTGTCTATATGAAACATATTTCAATTAATCAAGTCTTAACAAGTTTGATTGCTTAACATGTTGGAAACATTTAATCATGTAAATATCAATCTCAATTAATATATACAAACATGGAAAAGTTCGGGTCACTACATGGGTCACACTTTATTTTATAGTGCTACCGGCTCGTGGTTCACACTTTATTTTATAGTGCTACCGGCTCGTGGTTCACACTTGACACTCGTCACACACATGCTATGGTACTACCGGCTCTTGGTTCATACCATAACATTCACAAATAAATACGCCATATACATATACACATAATTATTCCACTCACCTTATCGACTAGGCGATGGATTAACAACTCTGCAAGCTTCAACGCAAAGTACCTAATACATTAAGTACTCACGCCAATATACAAACTATTGGAACTAACCACCAACACTTCACTCTTGAGCATTTAATGACTTGCTTGCATTAAATGACCCATTACACCAAAATTGCCCATTAATGGCCAAGACTCATCATAAATCACTAAAGCTAGTGATTAAAGTCTACTAACACCAACCAACACAAACTTAGGGTATTTCATACCCATATTATCCAACTAGGTCAACCATTGCTCATTTGACCCATTTTAACACTTAGACTTGCAATTTGGTCAAACATGAACCCATTAACAAAACTTTCACTAACACATAAATGTATTAGTGATCAAACAACACAATTTCACTTTAAATCACCAAATTACAAGACCAACCCTAGATTACCACACCTTAGGGTTTTCTTACATCATTTTAACCCAAATTCGCCCATTTAAACCCCAAGTGGGTCTTACAAGTCTTAAATAACAAACCCTAGCCATAAATCAACTTAAACTCATAACACAAAGTTAAGACTTACCAACACTATCAACACGTAGCTAGAGATGTAGGGAACAACTTTAAAACTGGGACTCGGGCGAGATTTGGTCTTCTTCTTCCCCAAAGTGAGCTCTCTCACTCTAAAACTCAATCCTCTCTCCCTAAATTGAATGTGGGTAGATGAAGGAGTGTTAAATGAGTTAGGATAGGTTTTGCATCATTTTTATGTTCCCCCAAACCATTCACCAAGTAAAAGACCAAAATACCCCAAAAGATCCCCATTAAAACGGGTTAATTTTGTCAATTCAGCAACCAGGTCGCGTTTCGCGACAACGTGTAGCGGTTCGCGACAACCCAAACGCGACATTCCCTTCTCAAACGTGATAAATCGGACGGGAGCTGGTTTCAGAAGACGTCGCGTCCCAGCATCATCTGTCGCGTATCGCGACGCACCCAAACGTGATAAAGCTAATTGAAACGCGACAGAAAGCCTGATCAAACCATTTTCTATATTTTCTAAAATCTAAACTATACACAATCAAACATGGTTAATATACTAAACATTTAAGAGATTAAGTACGCACCTTAAATCATATATAAGGAAAACGGGGTGTTACATATCAGTAGAATCGAACCTATAATTAAAGCTTAAGATAATCCTAAAGTGAAGAAGTAGTGGTTTGTTACCTAATTTTGAATTTTCTAGTTTATAAGATAAAGTAAAGTAAATGTGATAAAATTTGTAATTCAGATAAGGTTAAAACAAGTGCATATTGTGATTTCATCAGTTACTTTGCCGGGATTATGGAATGCTGACACATGAATAGGTACTGACATTGTATTCATAACACTGGTCCTAAACGCCCCTGTCATAAGACATGTCACTGGGTAATGCGTTAGGTTTGAAGATTCTGAATAGACAGCAACGTCCCTTACCCCCGACGTCCGTGCAGTCTGACTACAGGCATACCCGTTCAGACGGCTCATCCAATTGAGCGACTTGGTTAGGTGACATATTAACATTCCACAAAGGTCTAAACTTTCCCAAGCATAATAGAATACATGGTTTTCCATATCCGAGAGACGTGATGTGATTCGATGCTTTCATTAATGATTGGGTTTAAAAGATAGTTAGGCCCTTAAAAGAGATCAACCATAAAGAACACCATGGCTAAGTCAGGTTTGACTTCCATGAACACGTTCGATTATCCTAACTGTCCAATCGTTTATGTGTTTAAACAAACTGTTCCTTAATTAACTAAGAATCCCTCAAGCGGGGTGCAATGCTTAAGACCGCGTTATGGTGAAGTGTACTAATCAGCACTGACTGGGTTCCATGGCCTTACTTTGCAGAGATACAGCTTACAACAACTGTTGTGCTTTAGTGTGCACGTACGAAGTATATATGCTTGGTGACTACACTAGCATGGTCTAGGACCGATAATGTACTAGGGGTCTAGTTAGATGTTTCACTACGAAAGAGTCCTTAGTCGGAATCCAAAGCTCGGTGGACTTACTACAAATGGTGTGCCTCAGTCAATGTTACGTTGTATCCGATAGACTTCTCTTACCAAGGGGTGACACTGATAGTGTACTCTGAATCGGGGTTCGCGAATTCCCAATAACAGAGCCGATAACTACGTTCTATTAGTTGGAAAAGTGATTGAGTTTAAAGCATAATCGGAAAACATCTCGGCAACATACACAAACTATATTATTATTTTGGCATTATAACTGACTACATCATAGCATATACTAAAGATAACTACTCGCTAATCATGAAAACAATATCACAAGGCATAATAATAGAGGACATTATATAAAGACATATAGAAGTACTGGTAGATTAAACAAGTTCCGAATACAAAAGTGACAACTTTAAACTCCCGACCGCTCCTAATAAAATCTTCGGTGTTCTTCTCCGGGTACTAGGTTTCCCGCACGGAGTCGAAGACCTTGAAAGTATGACTAATATTGTAGAAAGAGAGTGAAAGAAGTGAATTGAAGTGTGTGTAAAAATGGATGACAAAGACCCTTTAAATAGACTTGGGATTTGCCTACAAACGGCTGGTAAGCCGTTTGGCAGGCCGTTTGCAGGGCTGTTTGCACTGGTGAACCGTTTTTGTTGCCCATTTGCCTCGGCCGTTTGGCAGGCCGTTTTCCCCTATAGCAGGCCGTTTTCCCTTATGGCAGGCCGTTTTGCAAGCCGTTAGGCTTGCTGATTTCACTGGATCATAACTTGATTTCCTTGATCGTAGCTTAGTTTCTTGTCTTTCACCGTTTTCGCTCTAGAATCTTCGTTTTAGCTCCGATTCTCTTGATTCTTTTTGCACCATCATCATAATCACTTGATCTTCAACTTTAAACAACAAAGCTGGCATTTTGGTGATAAAGCTCAAAAATTTATTGTTTTTGGGCTTTAATACTGGGGTGAAAACGTGACTTTTTAGCCGATATCAAATATCCCACACTTAAACTTTGCTTGTCCTCAAGAAAACTTCTCGTTTTTACTTTAAGAAATCTTTTCGGAGTTTCTTTTCCAATAGCCTAAGCGGTTTTCTTTTTATTATAAGGGTGAAAAATAAGGTGAGTTATCCATGTTAGGGTTGAAACTATCTCTGCAAGCATGCGAGAATGTTACATGACTTAGGCTAACTTTCACGGATCACTCAATTTACTCAAGTGTTTAGGGTTCCCTATAGATCTAAGAAATGAATTCACTTATAGCCAGTCATGTTGCACGCATCGTCATAGGCTTGATAAAGACTCAAATCGTTGCTACTAATGTGAAAACGGTAATAACCTTAGCTTCTAGGTCATTTTTCAATTTGGAATAATGGAAAGGAATTTTGGAGTGGTGGTGAAGTTGTTTTAAGGGGGTGAGAAAAGGGTAATATAGTCTTTTTAAAGACTTTTATTCAAAATTTCGAAAAATATAAGATAGATAGGAGTGCTGATATTTTTTTGGGAAGAACTTTTCGAACTTTCCTCCTTTGGAGTGATAGGCAGTTTTCGGTCAAGTTCTTCTTCGGCATTTCTCTTTATAAGTTCTGCTCCTTTTCTCAGAACTTTGAACACACATTTTTTTTTGGAGATTTTATCTCGAAAAACTTTCTGCCAGTAAACTTTTTCAAGACCTTTACCATGATACTTGAGAGGTTTATAACATCGGGTTTTCGGAAGGAATATCATTTTCTAGATTGTTCGGATGATAGTAAAGGTGTGAAAGGCTTATTTTGACAAATGGCTAGCTCTTCTGATTATACATGAATCACATTTCGTTACTTGAAAATGCAGATCTAGAGTAAGTTCTAATTCTGAGTACAAACATCGGCATTCTTAACGGAAAATACCGAAGCATTAAAGATGAATGCTCATATGGCCTTATTTAGGTACCTCACCATAATTAATTTAGGTCGATAATTCTTAGTCATGCAATGCTCTATTAGAGATTCAGTTCGTCCCAACAAGATTTCTTCCTTACTTAAGCCTTAATTTTATTTACAAACGTTTCAGGTTTTCGAAAGTACTTTTTCGAAAAGGCTTTCTCTTGTTAAAATTTTTGAAATTTGGCTTAAGAGGTTGGAATCTTTGTAATGGATTATTTTAATATAGCATAAAAAGATTATATCAACATCCCACACTTAGATGAACATTGTCCTCAATGTTCATAGTGTATCCCACACTTAGGAGTTTTAATTAAAGATTTTGGAATATTTGTCTAGTGTTTATTTGGGTTGGAATCCCACACTTAGTGATAATCTAGGATGTGGCATAACTAAAATTTGAGCTAGTAACGGGAAGAAAGGGGTACCCCCAGCAGATGGTCTTGTGAAAAAACTGGCTGGCTTGTGAGGACAGGTTGTTTCTGTAATCTTGAAAGTTACGTCCTTTATTGATCGGCTCATTTGTCATTCTTTATTCTTCTACTCTACTTTATTGCACGAGTTGCCTCCCTAGAAGCTTTTTTGTTTAAGGTCGTTGGCTCGACCCTAATGATGCCTAAAAAGCAGACATTCCCCTCTGGTAGTTGTAATCGTGGTCTTCTCGGGGGAACTTGAGTCTTGGTGGATATATCCGGAGAAAGTGTCATACCAAAAGTGGTAGAAGATCCGGTACTTCTCTTGAAGATCTTCTGAAGGAGAGATAATGTGCGGTTTCAGCTCATGGTAGATCTTGAAGTCCGATGAGAATATGATCCATGGCTCTGCTGATTGATCCATGAATGTCAATTATTGAGGCAGTGCTGGTGGTGAATATCTCTCTGATAGGATGCTCATTCTGGAGGTCTTCAAATAGTGTCAGAAATTGTATCATCAGTATCTCAAAATCTTCTGAAGGGAGATCTCCACAGTAGGAGTCTGTACCCTTGCACAGATTGGTCAAGAGGCGAAGCTGAAAAGAAGTGAAAAGCAGTCCTGACCCAAACATTAATGTCACCGTCTTTGAGTATATCTCCCGATATCCAGCTTTAAATATGAAACTAGGATCTGTGGATTCGTGGAAGATACATGTTATCTGCTTCGTAACATAGGTAACAATGTTGACTCAGTCTGGTTTAAGATGTGAAAATGGATTGTTTTGTCTTCCTTCTTCTGCTACTACGTCTCGTAACTCCTTAATAATCAGATCAGTGTGGTGATCAATTGTTAAGTAAATAACTAGCCTGTCTGGTGTGCTTTCGAAATTATCTCTTTCCAAGAGAGCGAAGCAGCTGTGAATATCTTCAATCATTTGCAAATCAGAGTGATAAGTCGGGCGTCCGGTGGAAAGATCCATATGCTTCCGGATGAGAGTCAGTAGTGCTCGTTGATTGGCTGAGAACGGAAGTGCAGATCCGACTAAGGCATTGTAAACCTTAGAGTAAATGATCTTCTGATCTCGACAAAATCTTGTCTCGAGAATAGTGCGAACCACTAAATTGTGCTCTCGTTTCCTTTCTTCACGGTAGATATGATCGTGAAGAGTATTGATAAAGTCTTGAATGTGCCCTTCCAAGATTTCAACATTATTGTCTTCTCTCTGTAGGTAGAGGTTGTATTCGTCTTTAATAGCCATGATCCATTCTGTTAAGCGTAGTGTGAAATCAATTTTTGATTTACGGTTGGTTTCGAGAATATCTTTAAATTCATTGGTGTCATTGATGAAGGTTATCATGTTAGCATGAGTATATATGATTGAAATCTGATCTGAAGAAGAGTCCGGCTCCTCCTGATCTGGTTCGGGTGGAGAATATGAATCATCCAAAATATCTTCATGTTGCTCTTCCTCGTCATCATCTGTGTAACTTTCTTCTGTGGATTCATCTGATGAACAGGCTTCTTCTGTATCACAGTGCTTCATTTCAACACTTGCAGGTTCGATCTCTATATCTTTAATCTCAGTCTTATCTGTCTTCTTCTTAAAATGAATGATTAAACTATGATCTTCTGTCTCGAGCCTCATTAATTCTTCATGACATTCCAAGCTTAGAGAGGGTATCAGCGCAGTTTCTTTTACGTCTCCCATTTCTTCTTCCTCCTCAAGTTCTTTCTCTTCCTCTATTTCTTCGCTGGGATCCGCTTCTTCCATTTCTGGGTCGTCAGCAGACTGTGATTCGACACCTATTTCGATATCATTGGTTGGTGGTGGAGACTCGTCATCGGAAGTTATCCATCCGGTGGAAATAGCAAACATCTCTTCCTATCCAGAAAGATCGGTAGGTCGGTCAATTTTAAAGGTAACGCTCTCCCCATGTGATCGCAAGATCAAGGTTTGATTGTACACATCAATGACAGTCCTAGCCATATTCATGAAATGTCTTCCTAACACTATCGGTGTGTGTAGGTCTTCCTTTATGTCCATCAGTACGAAGTTCGTACGATACAAGAATTTGTCGACTTTCACCAAGATGTTCTCAACTATGCCCTTAGGATAGGGAATTGTGTGATCGTCAAGCTGTATTGTCATTTTGGTTGGTGATAGGTCTCCTAACTCTAATCTCTGGTAGACAGAGTAGGGGATTAGGTTGATACTTGATCCTAAATCTGCTAGTGCATGAATGGTCCCAGACTGGTAGATAGAACACGGGAAAAAGAATCGGTCCGTATCTCCTAGTTTTTGCGGTAGAGAGTTTCTGAGAAATACTGAGCATTCTTCACTCAGTGGAATTTTGTTAGAATCTGGTATCCTTTCCTTTGAAGAGAGAAACCTTCAGATGTATCTCTTCTGGTTGGGAACTTTGGACATGGTGCCCAGGAATCTTCCATCAAGTTTGTAGGACTCAAGTTTGGATGGTTCTTCCTGTAGCCTCCCAGGATAGGGTACACGAACTGGAGTTGTAGTGGGCAGCTTTTGAGTATATGTCGATTTGTTCTTGAGCCTAGTTGACCTTCTTCGCGGTTCTTCCTCTGGGATTATGGAGTCCATTTGCTTAGTATTACTAGGTAATGTTCCTTGTGGTCGGGTTTTAAGGCATTGTGATAAGTGTCCGAGCTGAGTTTCTAGACTTTTGAGCAGAGCTAATTAATTTCTCATTAGTATCTCCATCTGATCTTGTCTAGATGCAGTTCTCTGATTTAGATGTTGTTGCCCTTAAATGAACTAAGTCAACTGATCATCAGTCCCGAGAGTAGGGTTGGTTATTTTTGTAATTTGGGTGGTTGGGGAATTTTCCTCAGCTGGTGGACCAGTGAGTGGAAGTGGTTGATCGTAGGTCAATTGAGATTGTTGAGGTGGATAAGGTAGGTAATGATAGCAAAAAGGCTGGTGTTTCATTGAAATTGGTTATCCCTAGGTTGTTGATTGAATCCGGGATTTGATTGACGAGCTGGGTATTGAAAGTAACAGACTGAACCGTCAGGATTCTCGTACTCAACTTGATATTCTTTAGTGGATTGCGGGTTGGTACAATTAATAAAGGCTTAAACCTAGTTAACCTGATGTTGCTGCGTCTTCAATTCTCTGAGTTCTTTGGCAAGAGATTCCATCTTATCCGTGAGGGAATTTATGGTCACTGTTTGATTGTTAAATGCGGAGAGTGGGACAGATGATGAAGTTGTTTCACCACTGTTCCAGTCATGATGATGCATTGTCATGTCCTCGAGCAACTCCCATGCTTCGTCTATGGTTTGGTTCATCAGAATTCCTTGAGCTGCTGCATCGATCGTCGTCCTATGTGAAATGTCCCGTTCATATAGATTATAAACGTTCCATATTAATTGATTTCGTTGCGAGGTTTTGACCTCTATATGAGACGTTTTTCAAAGACTGCATTCGTTTTTAAAACAAACCATAACCTTTATTTTATCGACAAGGTTAAAAAAGTCACCACCTAGATTATCCAGAAATGATAATCTAAAACTTCACACTTACACACTACCAATACATATTGGTTTACAATATTAATATGTTACAATAAAGTAAATCTCGAACGCAGTTTTAAACAATATAATACAAGCATGCTGACACCAAATCTTGTCCATAATTTAGCATACAACAACGGAAGCTCTTAATAATCACAGGAGAATAAACATGCTTTAAACGTCAACAAAAATGTTGGTGAGTTATAGGTTTAACCTATATATTTATCAAATCGTAATAATAGACCACAAGATTTCATATTTCAATATACATCCCATACATAGAGATAAAAATCATTCATATGGTGAACACCTGGTAACCGACATTAACAAGATGCATATAAGAATATCCCCTATCATTCCGAGAAATCCTTCGGACATGATAAAATAACATCGAAGTACTAAAGCATCCGGTACATTGAATGGGGTTCGTTAGGCCCAATAGATCTATCTTTAGGATTCGCGTCAATTAGTAGATCGGTTTACTAATTCTTAGGTTACCAAGCAAAAGGGGCAGATTCGGCTTCGATCATTCACCCATATAATGTAGTTTCAATTACTTGTGTCTATTTCGTAAAACATTTATAAAACTGCATGTATTCTCATCCCAAAATATTGGATTTTAAAAGTGGGACTATAACTCACTTTCACAGATTTTTACTTCGTCGGGAAGTAAGACTTGGCCACTGGTCGATTCACGAACCTATAACAAATATGTACATATATAACAAAGTATGTTCAAAATATATTTACAACATTTTTAATACATTTTGATGTTTTAAGTTTATTAAGTCAGCTGTCCTCGTTAGTAACCTACAACTAGTTGTCCATACTTAGATGTACAGAAATAAATTGATATATATTATCTTGAATCAATCCATGACCCAGTGTATACACGTCTCAGGCTAGATCACAACTCAAAGTATATATATTTTTGGAATCAACCTCAATCCTGTATAGCTAACTCAAACATTACTCCAAATAACATATATAGATGGGTCGATATGATATGTCAAAACATTTGCATACGTGTCTATAGTATCCCAAGATTACATAATATATTAGAATACATGTATAATACAATATAAGTTAGCTAGGATATGATTAATATAGATTTGTTACCAATTTTTACGTAGCTACAATAAGAAAAATTATCCAATCTTGTTTTACCCATAACTTCTTCGTTTTAAATCCGTTTTGAGTGATTCAAGTTGCTATAGTTTCATATTAAACTTAAGTTTATGAATATAAATAGAAAAAGTATAAGTTTATAGTCAAAAATACAGATTACAAGTTATTTTTGTAAAGGTAGTCATTTCAGTCGAAAGAACGACGTCTTGATGACCATTTTGAAAAACATACTTTCACTTTGAGTTTAACCATGATTTTTGGATATAGTTTCATGTTCATAAGAAAAATCATTTTCCCAAAAGAACAACTTTTAAAACAAATTTTATCATAGTTTTTAATTAACTAACCCAAAACAGCCCGCGGTGTTACTACGACGGCGTATATCCGGTTTTACGGTGTTTTTCGTGTTTCCAGGTTTTAAATCATTAAGTTAGCATATCATATAGATATAGAAAATGTGTTTAGTTGATTTTAAAAGTCAAGTTAGAAGGATTTACTTTTGTTTGCGAACAAGTTTAGAATTAACTAAACTATGTTCTAGTGATTACAAGTTTAAACCTTCGAATAAGGTAGTTTTATATATATGAATTGAATGATGTTATGAACATCATTACTACCTCAGGTTTTGTGGATAAACCTACTGGAAATGAGAAAAATAGATCTAGCTTCAAAGGATCTTTGGATGGCTTGAAAGTTCTTGAAGTAGAATCATGACACGAAAACAAATTCAAGTAAGATTTTCACTCGAAATAAGATTGTTATAGTTATAGAAATTGAATCAAAGTTTGAATATGAGTATTACCTTGTATTAGAAAGATATCTTACTGTAAATAAGAAAGATTTCTTGAGGTTGGATGATCACTCAAAGTGGATTTGCAAGATTGGAAGTAAGCTAGCAAACTTGGAAGTGTTGTTGGTGTGTTCTTGAGTAGTTGTTTTATAACTTAGTTTATGTATGGATTTATGAAGTAGATTGAGCTAGATTTTGTTGAAGATGATGAAGAACACTTAGAACAAAGTAATAACACTTGAGAGGGAGTAATTTGATTCTTGAAAAATTGAAAATGAATGTGTTTGTGTACCCCTCCATTCACGTGAACTTTCATCCTCCATATAGGCTCCATTAGTTTGTTATTTTGTGAGATATTTCATGCTAGATGTTAAATGATGGTTCCCACATGGTGAGGTGACTCACATTTTCTGCTAAAAGCTGATAATTGGAGTGTATATACCAATAGTAAATACATTTAGAAGCTGTGTATTGTACGAGTACAAATACGAGTGCATACGAGTAGAATTGTTGATGAAAATGAATGAGGATGTAATTGTAAGTATTTTTGTTAAGTAGAAGTACTTTGATCAGTGTCTTGAAGTCTTTCAAAAGTGTATGAATACATATTAAAACACTACATGAATATACATTTTAACTGAGTCGTTAAGTCATCGTTAGTCGTTACATGTAAGTGTTGTTTTGAAACCTTTAGGTTAACGATCTTGTTAAATGTTGTTAACCCATTGTTTATTATAACTAAAGAGATGTTAAATTATTAAATTATCATGATATTATGATATATTAGTATATCTTAGTATGATATAAATACAGTTAAATATTGTTACAACGATAATCGTTACATATATGTCTCGTTTCGAAATCATTAAGTTAGTAGTCTTGTTTTTACATATGTAGTTCATTGTTAATACACTTAATGACATGTTTACTTATCATTTATCATGATTAAACATAGTGTATCAATATCTTGATATGATTCATATGTATTTAGTAAGACGTTGTTATAATGATAATCGTTATATATATCATTTTCGAGTTTCTTAATTCAATAGCCTCATTTTTATGTATATAACTCATTGTTAAAATACCTAATGAGATACTTACTTATCATAATATCATGTTAACTATATATATGCCATCATATAGTTTTTACAAGTTTTAACGTTCGTGAATCACCGGTCAACTTGGGTGGGTAATTGTCTATATAAAACCTATTTCAATTAATCAAGTCTTAACAAGTTTGATTGCTTAACATGTTGGAAACACTTAATCATGTAAATATCAATTTCATTTAATTAATATAAACATGGAAAAGTTTGGGTCACTACAGTACCTACCTGTTAAAAAAATTCCGTCCCGAAATTTTAAGCAGTTGGAGGCGTTGACATATCTTCTGGAAATAAGTGCGGGTATTTCTTCTTCATCTGATCTTCTCATTCCCAGGTAAACTCGGGTCCTCTACGAGCATTCCATCGAACCTTAACAATTGGTATCTTGTTTTGCTTAAGTCTTTTAACCTCACGATCCATTATTTCGACGGGTTCTTCGATGAATTGAAGTTTTTCGTTGATTTGGATTTCGTCTAATGGAATAGTGAGATCTTCTTTAGCAAAACATTTCTTCAAATTTAAGACGTGGAAAGTGTTATGTACAGCCACGAGTTGTTGAGGTAACTCAAGTCGGTAAGCTACTTGTCCGACACGATCAATAACCTTGAATGGTCCAATATACCTTGGATTTAATTTCCCTCGTTTACTAAATCGAACAACACCTTTCCAAGGTGTAACTTTAAGCATGACCATCTCTCCAATTTCAAATACTATATCTTTTCTTTTAATGTCAGCGCAGCTCTTTTGTCTACTTTGGGCGGTTTTCAACCGTTGTTGAATTTGGATGATCTTCTCGGTAGTTTCTTGTATTATCTCCGGACCCGTAATCTGTCTATCCCCCACTTCACTCCAACAAATCGGAGACCTGCACTTTCTACCATAAAGTGCTTCAAACAGCGCCATCTCAATGCTTGAATGGTAGCTGTTGTTGTAGGAAAATTCTGCTAACGGAAGGTATCGATCCCAACTGTTTCCGAAATCAATAACACATGCTCGTAGCATGTCTTCAAGCGTTTGTATCATCTTTTCACTCTGCCCATCAGTTTGTGGATGATAGGCAGTACTCATGTCTAGACGAGTTCCTAATGCTTGCTGTAATGTCTGCCAGAATCGTGAAATTAATCTTCCATCCCTATCAGAGATAATAGAGATTGGTATTCCATGTCTGGAGACGACTTCCTTCAAATACAGTCGTGCTATCTTCTCCATCTTGTCATCTTATTTTATTGGCAAGAAGAGTACTGATTTGATGAGACGATCAACTATTACCCAAATAGTATCAAAACCACTTGCAGTCCTTGGCAATTTAGTGATGAAATCCATGTTAATGTTTTCCCATTTCCATTCTGGGATTTCTGGTTGTTGAAGTAGACCTGATGGTTTCTGATGCTCAGCTTTGACCTTAGAACACGTCAAACATTCTCCTACGTATTTAGCAACATCGGCTTTCATACCCGGCCACCAAAAATGTTTCTTGCGATCCTTGTACATCCTCCTCATTCCAGGATGTATTGAGTATCTGTTTTTATGAGCTTCTCTAAGTACCATTTCTCTCATATCTCCAAATTTTGGTACCCAAATTCTTTCAGCCCTATACCGGGTTCCGTCTTCCCGAATATTAAGATGCTTCTCCGATCCTTTGGATATATCATCCTTTAAATTTCCCTCTTTTAAAACTCCTTGTTGCGCCTCCTTTATTTGAGTAGTAAGGTTAGTGTGAATCATTATATTCATAGCTTTTACTCGAATGGGTTCTCTGTCCATTCTGCTCAAGGCGTCGGCTACCACATTTGCCTTCCCCGGGTGATAACAAATCTCAAAGTCGTAATCATTCAACAATTCAATCCATCCGCGCTGCCTCATGTTCAGTTGTTTCTGATTAAATATGTGTTAAAGACTTTTGTGGTTGGTATATATAATACTTTTGACCCCATATAAGTAGTGCCTCCAAGTCTTTAATGCAAAAACAACCACGCCTAATTCCAAATTATGCGTCGTATAATTCTGCTCGTGAATCTTCAATTGTCTAGACCCATAAGCAATTACTTTCGTTCGTTGCATTAATACACAACTGAGACCTTGCTTTGAGGCGTCACAATATATCACAAAATCATCATTTCCTTCAGGTAATGACAATATAGGTGCCGTAGTTAACTTTTTCTTTAACAATTGAAACGCTTTCTCTTGTTCATCCTTCCATTCAAATTTCTTCCCTTTATGCGTTAATGCAGTCAAGGGTTTTGCTATTTTGGAAAAATCTTGGATGAATCTCCTGTAATAACCAGCCAGCCCAAAAAATTGGCGTATGTGTTTTGGAGTTTTTGGGGTTTCCCACTTTTCAACGGTTTCAATCTTTACTGGATCTACCTGAATACCTTCTTTGTTCACTATGTGACCGAGGAATTGAACTTCTTCCAACCAAAATGCACACTTTGAAAACTTAGCGTACAGTTTTTCTTTTCTCAGCAACTCTAGCACTTTTCTCAAATGTTCTTCGTGCTCTTGATCATTCTTCGAGTAAATAAGTATGTCATCGATGAAAACAATGACAAACTTGTCAAGATATGGCCCACACACTCGGTTCATGAGGTCCATGAACACAGCTGGTGTGTTAGTCAATCCAAATGGCATAACCATAAACTCGTAATGACCGTAACGCGTCCTAAAAGCAGTCTTTGGAATATCATCCTCCTTCACCCGCATTTGATGATATCCAGAACGTAAATCGATCTTCGAATAAACCGACGAGCCTTATAGTTGATCAAATAAGTAGTCGATTCTCGGTAATGGGTAACGGTTCTTGATGATAAGTTTGTTTAAGTCTCGGTAGTCGATACACAACCTGAATGTACCATCTTTCTTCTTGACAAACAGAACAGGAGCTCCCCATGGTGATGTACTTGGTCGAATGAAACCACGCTCGAAAAGTTCTTGTAACTGACTTTGTAATTCTTTCATATCATTGGGTGTGAGTCTGTATGGAGCACGAGCTATTGGTGCAGCTCCTGGTACAAGGTCTATTTGAAATTCAACGGATTGATGTGGGGGTAATCCCAGTAATTCTTTCGGAAATACATCGGGAAATTCTTTTATGACGGGAACATCATTGATGTTCTTTTCTTCAGGTTTAACTTCCTCGATGTGTGCTAGAATGACGTAACAACCTTTTCTTATTAGTTTTTGCGCCTTCAAACTACTAATAAGATTTAATTTCGCGTTGTTCTTTTCTCCGTACACCACTAAAGGTTTTCCTTTTTCACGCATAATGTGAATCGCATTTTTGTAACAAACGACCTCTGCTCTCACCTTTTTCAACCAGTCCATGCCAATTATTACATCAAAACTCCCTAACTCGACTGGTATTAAATCAATTTTAAACATTTCATCCCCCAGTTTAATTTCTCTCTCCCGACATATATTATCTACTGAAATTAATTTACCGTTTGCTAATTCGAGTAAAAATTTACTATTCAATGGCGTCAATGGGTAACTTAATTTAGCGCAAAAATCTCTACTCATATAGCTTCTATCCGCACCCGAATCAAATAAAACATAAGCAGATTTATCGTCAATAAGAAATGTACCCGTAACAAGCTCCGGGTATTCCTGTGCTTCTGCCGCATTAATATTGAAAACTCTTCCACGGCCCTGCCCATTAGTATTCCCCTGATTCGGGCAATTTCTAATAATGTGGCCCGATTTTCCACGTTTATAACAAACAGCGTTGGTATTACTTGCTCTGACACTATTCGTTCTGGCATTACTTGTTCCGACACTATTTGTTCCTTTAGTTCTGTTAAACTTTGGTCTGTAGATCTCACACTTTGTCGCGCTATGACCATTTCTTTTATACCTGTTGCAAAATGTCGTACAAAACCTCAGATGATTTTCTTCACACCTATGACATGGCTGTTTTTGGTTTTTGTTGCCGTTGTTGTTATTGAGGTTGTTGTTGGGATTGTTATTGTTGTTGAAACGGTTGTTGTAGTTGTTATTGTTGTTGGGATGTTTGTTGTAGTTATTGTTAGGATTGCGGTTATTGTTGCGATTGTTGTTGCGGTTGTTGGGATAGTTGTTGTGATTGTGGTTGTAATTATTGTTGTTGTTGTACTGGTGACTCTTGTCACCGTTTTCCTCCCACTTCCTCTTGAGTTGTTTCGTGTTGGCTTCTTCGGCCGTCTGCTCTTTAATTCTTCCCTCAATCTGATTTATGAGTTTATGAGCCATTCGACTTGCCTTCTGTATCGAAGCGGGCTCATGTGAGCTCACATATTCTTGAATCCTTACTGGTAACCCTTTTACAAACGCGTCGATCTTCTCTTCTTCATCTTCGAACGCTCCCGAACACAATAGGCACAACTCTGTGAATCGTCGTTCATATATTGTAATGTCGAACCCTTGTGTTCGTAACTCTCTAAGTTCTGCCTTGAGCTTATTAACTTCGTTTCTAGGACGGTAGTGCTCGTTCATCAATTGCTTGAATGCCGATCACGGTAGTGCTTAAGCAGCATTTTATCCTACCTGTTCAAGATAGGTGTTCCACCACGTTAACGCAGTAACTGTAAAGGTATGTGTAGCGTACTTAACTTTGTCCTCTTCAGTACACTTACTTATGGAAAACACCGATTCGACTTTCTCGATCCACCGTTTCAATCCAATTGGTCCTTCGATTTGTAACAACCCAACATTGATTTACCAAAACACGACACAAAAAAAAAATTTGTGACTGCCCATCTGGACGGCATCCAGAAATCGGGACGGCGTCCAGCTTTTACAACTGGGACGGCGTCCAAGGATTTGGGACGGCGTCCCAATGAACTAAAAAGTACTGATCATTTTTTATTCACACGCGAGTGGAAAACCCGCTTCCCGACACTTTTAAACGTAACCAATTTCACAATATGTGATATTAAGTAAAACTAAGATATTTCCTCCATAAAAACAAGTTTTACAACACCGAGCCCACAATGACCCGTTTTACAAATAATGTAGCGATTTCGACCCATTTATCTCTTTAGACGGATTAGGACTCTATAACCCAACCCAATACCAAGAGCATAATCTCAGAGACTACCAAATCCCCAATCCGCGTCCATATAACCAAAAGCTACCCCTTCGAGCCCAAGCGCTCCTATGCCTCTAGTCTAACAACTAGCTAGCTTCATAACAAAATACCTGTAAAAAGGTAAACAACGAGAGGGGTAAGCATAAAGCTTAGTGAATGCAATAATTATACACATACATATATAATATACCTACTTGCAAACACTTACACACATACCGCATACATGCTAGCAACACGATTAGCTTATCATCACAATTACAAGCTATAACCTCCAATAATCAAGCTAGCATAACAAAAGCATATATAATATGAACAAATATAATATGCTTACGCTACAACACAAATAACCATGGTTAACCAATAGTACAAGGGAACGGCGCTCGCGAAAATGCCATCGGTGTTCATAACATCCGTTAGGGCACTTAACACCTCACACCACTAACCCCTAGGGTGGCACCTTAACACCTCGGCACATCACCCCGAGTGGCATCTTAACACCTCGATGCAACACTCATTATTTTACGGAGTGGTGTCTTAACACCTCGACACTACACTCCTAGGTGGCATCTTAACACCTCGATGCTACACCCGAGTGGCATCTTAACACCTCGATGCTACACTCTTCACGTGAAACATGGTGTCTTAGCACCTCGACACTACACATTTCACGCTACAACAAATAGATACATTATATACCTATACATATAATTATTCCACTCACCTTATCACGTCGGTGGTGATTTAGCACTTCTGTATGCTTCGAGCAAGGTACCTAATACATAAGTACACATTTAATACACAACTTGTGGAATTAACCACAATACTCACTCACACCCAAAACCGCCCATAAAATGGCCAAGACTCATCTTTAATTACTAAAACTAGTGATGTAAGTCTACTAACACCAATTAGCACAAACTTAGGGTGTTTCATACCCATTTCACCCAATTAGGTCAACCTTAACTCATTTGACCCATTTCAACACTTATACATACCATTTTAGCCAAACATGACCCATTTACAATTCTTCCATCATTTACAAGTGTATTAATGACCAATCAACACAATTTAACACTTACAACTTCAATTCACATGGCCAAACCCTAGATCATAGCTATTAGGGTTTTCCTTATCTCAACATAACCCAAATTCACCCATTTTACCCCCAAATGGGTCTTACAAGTTCCAACACTCCTAAAATCACTAATACTAGTGATTATACCCCACTTACAAACCTTAAACATGCTTAAATCATTAACCAACCCAAAACCCGCAAAATATCAAAATAGTGGGTTTCCATAAACCCTCTTCATCATCTAAAAGGGTTTTACAAATAACAAGCTCAAACCCTAAATGTACACAAGAATCTTAACAATGAAATTCGGAGTTGAGACTTACCAATACTACCAAAATGTAGCCGTGAATGAAAGGAACAACTTTAACTCTCGAGCTTTGATCCGAAACGCTCATCTTCTTCACCAAACCAAGCTTTCTCACTCTAAATTAACCCTCTCTCTCTAAAATAAGATGAGAGTGTTTTGTGTGGGTGAGAATGTGCTGCAAATGAAGTTCTAGATCATTTTTGATGATCCCAAACCGACCCCAAGTGAAAAGACCCAAATACCCCTTTTAATTTGAGTAAAATAGAGCTGCTGGCCAGTCAGGCCTTCTGGACGGCGTCCAAAAAGCTTGGATGGCGTCCTAACCTTCATTGTTGGACGGCGTCCTAAAGTCTGGATGGAGTCCCAATGAACTGAGTCTGAAACTGAACTTGTTTTGGTCGTAGCTTTCAAACCGTAACTCCGTTTTCGACGAATCAAATATCGTTGGAAACGTAATGAGATTTACTATCCAATGGTAAGGTTTTAGAACATCAACTCCAACTTTATTTGGGATCCAAATATACACTTACATGCCTCGTATTTCGAATGACGCTCGAAATAACGTGTAACTGAAAAACGGGTGTTACAACTCTCCCCCACTTAAATTGGATCACGTCCTCGTGATCCGCACAAACAATAGAAGTTAAACACTTCTCCCACGAACATTTCCGCTTCCAACGCGGAGTCACACAAGTAGTAAACTCATCCGAATCCTCGCTTCGTGCACTAACGCATCATAATACCACAATATTGGGTAATCAACCCACGAGTCGAAACAACCGTAACCGTTGCTCCTACGCCGATTATCCAAACTCATACCATACACTTCACAATCGTCCTAAGAGTAGAACAATTTGCCGACAAACATCGTCGTCATGCCTCACGATCTTACGAAACACAACCAAGCCCGTCATCCATAACATCATCTGTGAATTCTAAGATCCCACCACACGCTAATGATCACTAGCGTGCACTACCGCAATAAACGATATCTCATACACTCAACGTTCAGAATTCCCACTTAGGAAAATACGGGAAACACCATTATCCCTTCAAATAATCTCGGCTACAACTCATAACAAGCTATATCCATAACTATATCACCCAATGCGATCTACTAAATCCACCACGTCGTGAACCATGTCTTGCATTAATCCCAATCGAGAAGGATTCATGCTTCCTTGAAACTCCGTGCTCCATCGGTTCATAAACGTACTACTCAACCGGTCATTCATGAACATTCTCTGGACCGAGAACCAACTTCCTCCAGCTCTACAGCTGGGTCATTCCTTCAACGAAGAAATTTCAGTAACCCCAAAATAATCACTTAGGAGCACCACTTTCCCACCAATCGATCCGCACTCGACCATCCGTCACTGGATTAATCCAGGACGACAATAATACACCACGAGTTAGACGAAACATCAACACTCAACGAGGGTTCCTCCTCTAAACCCTACGACACAACCACACCAGAGGGCTTCCTAGTACTAGCATGGAGACTAATCATATACTAGAATCCCGTCAAGGCGAATTATCATCACAAAATTCCGCAATTCGCCACAAGATCTACAAAAATATTCACCACGCCGGGTGGACCTTCCTACCTAGACCGTCCGTTAAAGATGGTCTCGACATTTCAATGCAACTAACAGTCGCATTACTAGGGAACACACTCTCGCAAACAAACAACATCCGCGTGTCTCGATGTGAGACAATCAGAATCGACACTCTCCGCCTCACATTCGTCCATAAAGTGGAATAATCCACTGACAATCTTCACGATTGCGTTTCCCGACAGGGAAAATACGATATTCGCCACGATATCGAACTCGTTCTCATTCAATTATACTGTCCGGGTTTCATGACAACCCAGATTTTTCACTACGGGAGCACTCGCAACGACACTTCATTCTCTACTCCGGGATCTCAAACTTCACATTTGGTCTCATACCGCACATTGGTACTACACGACCACCTTACATAGGAAGTCTTACACTTCCTTCGATCCCATCATCACAATCTTCACGCATAACATTCCAGAGTTGTAACTCACAATCGTAAAGCACGATCTGGAATCGACATTAGCAACCCGTCACTCTTCCTCGTTAGGAACTCCGAATACCTATTGAGGCTTAGCACGGTACGCTCCGACATTTCACTATACATAACACCACTGGAGTTTTCCTCGGGCGACAGTAAAAACTCCCCCACTTAGGATTTATCTCCCTATTCTCACCGCCAAGATGATAACATCCCGCGGAATTGAAATTCCACGTCACACCTGACCATTGTCACCGTTGGTCATAAACATCAATTCACCGCAAATTCACTTTAAGCTCTCAGAGCCGACAGGCACAATCACTTGAGACGTCGTACACGCGATGACATCGCACATTCATACCACAATTCACAACTAACTACCTTAATTGTTTGAAAAGCAAACTCCACCCAAGGCCTACATATGCCTCTAAGCCTAGGCATATGTCACTCCGCTTACTCAGTGGTGCATCTCAGTCGAGATCACCCGCCCTTCCACACAACGAACTTTTTCAACAATTGCTCACTCTCATGGAGAAGAGTGACCAATTTCGACACCATAATTGCGTCCACCACAATGTCAACACTTCATCATATCCTTCGGACTAACCGACCATTAAGTCCGTCACCGGCTCACCGGTCATCTCTACCCGTCTATCACTTAAGAGCAACAAGATTCGCTCACCCGTCACTTCATAAGAAGTATTCGTCACAATGCTCTTAAACTTCGACTTTCGCAACCGTCGAATTACCATCACCCGTCGATCACTATTATAATCTCCGATGCTTCCAAGGGTATCTCATGGGCACCCTAAGCACAAAGTGATCACACCACTACCGGAGTTGAACATTACACTAGCAGGTATAAAAAGGCACATGACGCAGTGTCATGCAGACTCCCACCACAATCAAATGAATTTTAGAAAATCGATCTTTAGGTTTCATACACTCGATGTCACCCATCTCTCTATAATAATGACCCGAAGTCATACCTACCCGACAACCTTACTGTTTATTATCTTATCGAAAGTTCCTAGCGATCACACGCTACCCGCAGTTTCCACAAGGCCAAACGATATAGCCTAATGAGGCCCTTCATCTAACACAAGGAGATGCTCGGGGATACCAAGTCTTACACCCTTCTACATCTCGATAAAACCACTACTACAAGGGATATTCCATTAGGAATGTTGCCCTATAATCTACAACACACTAACGCACTATCGTAAACATCGTCATATGGGTCCCACTCCTATGAGTTTAATGACCCGATGACTCCTCGATTCGCCAATTCCAAGGCGACTCACAATTAGAATCCTAACACGATTCTCTACCCACACACTCTACCGAGTGTAACTCAAAATTACAATCATTAGACTTGTCGCATTCCATTACGGAATTTAAGTCCTCGTCGCACACACGCAAGCGTAAATCGGTCATCCTAGTTACGATGGGTAACTAAAACCAATTACAATCTCAATAATGCGCCCACTACATAGGGTGACTAAGTACGCACCAAACTCGTGAGTTTGCTCACTCACTTAACTAAGCGAATCTACCATAACACTTCTCGACTCGCAACGAACCCGATGTGACTACAAGCACATCACCCGAGACAACTATCACCTAGGAACCAATAAAGATTCCTCATTTATCTCGAATCTACCCCAACCATGCCACGTTTCCTCCGTTCGGTACTCGTCATGTCATGCTTGATGTCAAGATACACTTTCGTAATAATGGTGATCGGTCACTATTACAAATGCGTACCTTACCATTTTCACATGGTCACGCAAAGTACTTTACCCGGACTGACGCGACATTCACACAAAATAACACGCGATATTTCCTAGTACCCGAATGACCAAAGTTCTTACCGTGAACTTGATCACTCAAACCGCCAAGTATTCGAATCTCTCCAATAGATTCGTCCCTAGGACACCGCACGAAATAGATACTTGTATATATATATATATACCTATATACAATATAAATACTATAAGTACACAAGTACACCGCAACAACAAGTCAACCTACAACCTAGGTGACTATCACTAAAACAACGTCCAAGTTCGCCTACTTACATTAGGCACTAGCAATCTAAGGCACTAATTTACTCACGAAATAAGGCCCCACATAATCCCACATTGGACAAGCACTAGTCCTAGTTAGTCACCTACTCTAAGGTACTAACAAATCTCAATCCGACCCGTATTCCTACAAGTCCCGCAAATAACGCACAACCGCCAATAAGTCTAAGACTAGGCACCTACTCCAAGGTCACCTAATTCCCTTAGACTATGCTCTGATACCACTTGTAACAACCCAACATTGATTTACCAAAACACGACACACACAAAAAATCTGTGACTGCCCATCTGGACGGCGTCCAGAAATCGGGAAGGCGTCCAGCTTTTACAACTGGGACGGCGTCCAAGGATTTAGGACGGCGTCCCAATGAACTAAAAAGTACTGATCAGTTTTTATTCACACGCGAGTGGAAAACCCGCTTCCCGACACTTTTAAACGTAACCAATTTCACAATATGTGATATTAAGTAAAACTAAGATATTTCCACCATAAAAACAAGTTTTACAACACCGAGCCCACAATGACCTGTTTTACAAATAATGTAGCGATTTCGACCCATTTATCTCTTTAGACGGATTAGGACTCTATAACCCAACCCAATACCAAGAGCATAATCTCGGGGACTACCAAATCCCCAATCCGCGTCCATATAACCAAAAGCTACCCCTTCGAGCCCAAGCGCTCCTATGCCTCTAGTCTAAAAACTAGCTAGCTTCATAACAAAATACCTGTAAAAAGGTATACAACGAGAGGGGTAAGCATAAAGCTTAGTGAATGCAATAATTATACACATACATATATAATATACCTACTTGCAAACACTTACACACATACCGCATACATGCTAGCAACACGATTAGCTTATCATCACAATTACAAGCTATAACCTCCAATAATCAAGCTAGCATAACAAAAGCATATATAATATGAACAAATATAATATGCTTACGCTACAACACAAATAACCATGGTTAACCAATAGTACAAGGGAACGGCGCTCGCGAAAACGCCATCGGTGTTCATAACATCCGTTAGGGCACTTAACACCTCGCACCACTAACCCCTAGGGTGGCACCTTAACGCCTCGACACATCACCCCGAGTGGCATCTTAACACCTCGATGCAACACTCATTATTTTATGGAGTGGTGTCTTAACACCTCGACACTACACTCCTAGGTGGCATCTTAACACCTCGATGCTACACCCGAGTGGCATCTTAACACCTCGATGCTACACTCTTCACATGAAACATGGTGTCTTAGCACCTCGACACTACACATTTCACGCTACAACAAATAGATACATTATATACCTATACATATAATTATTCCACTCACCTTATCACGTCGGTGGTGATTTAGCACTTCTGTATGCTTCGAGCAAGGTACCTAATACATAAGTACACATTTAATACATAACTTGTGGAATTAACCACAATACTCACTCACACCCAAAACCGCCCATAAAATGGCCAAGACTCATCTTTAATTACTAAAACTAGTGATGTAAGTCTACTAACACCAATTAGCACAAACTTAGGGTGTTTCATACCCATTTCACCCAATTAGGTCAACCTTAACTCATTTGACCCATTTCAACACTTATACATACCATTTTAGCCAAACATGACCCATTTACAATTCTTCCATCATTTACAAGTGTATTAATGACCAATCAACACAATTTAACACTTACAACTTCAATTCACATGGCCAAACCCTAGATCATAGCTATTAGGATTTTCCTTATCTCAACATAACCCAAATTCACCCATTTTACCCCCAAATGGGTCTTACAAGTTCCAACACTCCTAAAATCACTAATACTAGTGATTATACCCCACTTACAAACCTTAAACATGCTTAAATCATTAACCAACCCAAAACCCGCAAAATATCAAATTAGTGGGTTTCCATAAACCCTCTTCATCATCTAAAAGGGTTTTACAAATAACAAGCTCAAACCCTAAATGTACACAAGAATCTTAACAATGAAATTCGGAGTTGAGACTTACCAATACTACCAAAATGTAGCCGTGAATGAAAGGAACAACTTTAACTCTCGAGCTTTGACCCGAAACGCTCATCTTCTTCACCAAACCAAGCTTTCTCACTCTAAATTAACCCTCTCTCTCTAAAATAAGATGAGAGTGTTTTGTGTGGGTGAGAATGTGCTCCAAATGAAGTTCTAGATCATTTTTGATGATCCCAAACCGACCCCAAGTGAAAAGACCCAAATACCCCTTTTAATTTGAGTAAAATAGAGCTGCTGGCCAGTCAGGCCTTCTGGACGGCGTCTAAAAAGCTTGGATGGCATCCTAACCTTCATTGTTGGACTGCGTCCTAAAGTCTGGACGGAGTCCCAATGAACTGAGTCTAAAACTGAACTTGTTTTGGTCGTAACTTTCAAACCGTAACTCCGTTTTCGACGAATCAAATATCGTTGGAAACGTAATGAGATTTACTATCCAATGGTAAGGTTTTAGAACATCAACTCCAACTTTATTTGGGATCCAAATATACACTTACATGCCTCGTATTTCGAATGATGCTCGAAATAACGTGTAACTGAAAAACGGGTGTTACACGATTCCATCAAATTCCAAAGGTTTGCAGGCAGTGAATTCTTTGTAGGAGCATCCTACACGATTTCTTGTGGAATTAGTTCCACTACTAGATCCAGAGTTATTGTCATTTTGCATCTCATCCTGTACTACGGCTATGTTTACTGCAAGGAAAACACGGAAGTCTTCCTCACTCATGTTCAAATTATGACGAGTCGTCGGTGCCATTTCCTTCAAAAATAGCCCAAAAGAATTAAGTTAATCATATAGAATTTTTAGAGTAGTCAATAGTATTTCGTAGCATAGTACGAACTCATTTATAAAAGATTTTTCTTCATATTAGCGTTTTATAGTTTTAATTCGGGTAGTACCTACCCGTTAAGTTCATACTTAGTAGCTAATATACAATTCAACTACTACAATTCTATATGAAAAAAATGATTATAATAAAATTTCGCGTTCAAGTTTATACAATATTTTACAAACTTACAATACCGCTATTATACATATAGGATGAAATATAACACATAATAACTTTGCTACTCGGCAGCTATAAAGGCAATTATAGTTAATACGCAAGTTGTTCAGTAAAAGAAATAAAGACACGTAATTCATAAGTCCAGAAACAAATCATGCATTCTGGTTTTACTAAGACGACTTCCCATCCTTGGTCTTATGGAAAGTAACCGTTATGACCATTGGCTAGGCAGCATGTTGTAATGTCGTCAAAAGGACGAGGGTTTCGTAATGTCCAACAGCCCCGTAATAATCTAAAAACCTTGTTTCTCACCCCAACTACTGAATCCGTCACTTGTAGGAAGGTTGTATTTAAAAGTTGTAATCCGATGTTCTTTTTCTCACTTTGGTAAGAAGCGAACATCACTAACCCGTAAGTATAACATGCTTCTTTATGTTGCATGTTAGAAGCTCTTTCTAACTCACGAAATCCTATGTTGGGATATGTTGAGTCAAAATAGGTTCTTAACCCATAGCGTAAAATTGCATTTGGGTTCCCCGCATTTAACGCTTTAAAGAAAATACGGCGTAACTTACGGTCTCCCCAATGTGATATACCCCACCTATCAAAGGAAAGCCTTTTATAAACTAAGGCATTTCTGGAAAGTCTTTCAAATGTTTGACAAGTTAATTTCGCCATAACTAAATCTGCTGATGAATTCTGACCGACTCTAGACAAGATTTCCTCAATCATATCCTCTGGTAGGTCTTCTAAAATATTCGGTTGTCCACCCTTAACGTCCATTTTGTTTTTATACTGTAAAATAGACAAGAATTAGATTCGTAAAAGATAATTAACAAACAATACAAGCAATTTTTACATAGAACATAAAAGTACAAGCACACTACAATACATATAATACACAACATGATTACAACCCTCTAATCTGAATCACTGGTTTCTTCTTCTTCGGACTTGGTTTGTTTTCCTAATTTTCTAAGGATATATAGTGTTCCTCTAATACGAGACATCATTTTCCACAATGGTTTAGAAAAACCTGGTGGTTTAGAGGTTCCCGGGTTATTGTTACAATTTAGGAAATACGGACGTTGCCGATACATATAAAGTTCATCGAGATTGGAATCAGGTTTCTCTATTTTTATACTTTTTCCCTTATTATTTTATTTTGCTTTATTAAATTGGGTCGAGGTAATTTCTATAACATCATCGGAATCCTCATCGGGATCCGATTCATCAGAAAATTGGTAATCTTCCCAATATTTTGCTTCCTTGGCGGAAACACCATTGACCATTTTTAACTTTGGTCCGTTGGTTGAGGATTTTCTTTTATTTAATCGATTTACTGTAGGTATCAATATTTCTTCCTCCGGAACCTCTTCTTCTTTCGGTTCCTCCTCTTTCGATTCCTCCTCTTTCGGTTTCTCTTCGGGAATTTGTGAATCTTCCCAAAGTATATTCGACTCTTCATTATTATTAGGTGAGTCGATGGGATTTGTACTAGAGGTAGACATCTATCACACAATATCAAACACGTTAAGAGATTAATGTATCACATAATATTTACATGTTAATAATATATAGTTTCCAACAAAAAATGTTAAGCAACCGTTTTTGAAGAAAAACACGGTCGAAGTCCAGACTCACTAATGCATCCTAACAAACTCGGTAAGACACACTAATGCAAAAATTCTGGTTCTCTAAGACCAACGCTCGGATACTAACTGAAATATCTCGTTCATATTGATTATAAACATTCCATATTAATTGATTTCGTTGCGAGGTTTTGACCTCTATATGAGATGTTTTTCAAAGACTGCATTCATTTTTAAAACAAACCATAACCTTTATTTTATCGACAAGGTTAAAAAAGTCACCACCTAGATTATCCATAAATGAGAATCTAAAACATCACACTTACACACTACCAATGCATATTGGTTTACAATATTAATATGTTACAACAAAGTAAATCTCGAATGCAGTTTTAAACAATATAATACAAGCATGCTGACACCAAATCTTATCCATAATATATCATGCAACAATGGAAGCTCTTAATAATCACCTGAGAATAAACATGCTTTAAACGTCAACGAGTCAACGAAAATGTTGGTGAGTTACAGGATTAACCTATATATTTATCAAATCGTAATAATAGACCACAAGATTTCATATTTCAATATACATCCCATACATAGAGATAAAAATCATTCATATGGTGAACACCTAGTAACCGACAATAACAAGATGCATATAAGAATATCCCCTATCATTCCGGAAAATCCTTCGGACATGATAAAACAACATCGAAGTAGTCAAGCATCCGGTACTTTGGATGGGGTTTGTTAGGCCTAATAGATCTATCTTTAGGATTCGCGTCAATTAGTAGATCGGTTTACTAATTCTTAGGTTACCAATCAAAAGGGGCATATTCGACTTCGATCATTCACCCATATAATGTAGTTTCAATTACTTGTGTCTATTTCGTAAAACATTTATAAAACTGCATGTATTCTCATCCCAAAATATTAGATTTTAAAAGTGGGACTATAACTCACATTCACAGATTTTTACTTCATCGGGAAGTAAGACTTGGCCACTAGTCGATTCACGAACCTATAACAAATATATACATATATATCAAAGTATGTTCAAAATATATTTACAACATTTTTAATACATTTTGATGTTTTAAGTTTATTAAGTCAGTTGTCCTCGTTAGTAACCTACAACTAGTTGTCCATAGTTAGATGTACATAAATAAATTGATATATATTATCTTGAATCAATCCACGACCCAGTGTATACACGTCTCAGGCTAGATCACAACTCAAAGTATATATATTTTTGGAATCAACCTCAACCCTGTATAGCTAACTCAAACATTACTGCATATAGAGTGTCTATGGTTGTTCCAAATAACATATATAGATGGGTCGATATGATATGTCAAAATATTTGCATACGTGTCTATGGTATCCCAAGATTACATAATATATTAGAATACATGTATAATACAATATAAGTTAGCTAGGATATGATTAATATAGATTTGTTACCAATTTTTACGTAGCTACAACAAGAAAAATTATCCAATCTTGTTTTACCCATAATTTCTTCGTTTTAAATCCGTTTTGAGTGATTCAAGTTTCTATGGTTTCATATTGAACTTAAGTTTATGAATCTAAGCAGAAAAAGTATAAGTTTATAGTCAGAAATACAGATTACAAGTCATTTTTGTAAAGGTAGTCATTTCAGTCGAAAGAACGACGTCTTGATGACCATTTTGAAAAACATACTTTCACTTTGAGTTTAACCATGATTTTTGGATATAGTTTCATGTTCATAAAAAAAATCATTTTTCCAGAAGAACAACTTTTAAAACAAAGTTTATCATAGTTTTTAATTAACTAACCCAAAACAGCCCGCGGTGTTACTACGACGGCGTATATCCGGTTTTACGGTGTTTTTCGTGTTTCCAGGTTTTAAATCATTAAGTTAGCATATAATATAGATATAGAAAATGTGTTTAGTTGATTTTAAAAGTCAATTTAGAAATATTAACTTTTGTTTGCGAACAAGTTTAGAATTAACTAAACTATGTTCTAGTGATTACAAGTTTAAACCTTCGAATAAAGTAGTTTTATATATATGAATCGAATGATGTTATGAACATCATTACTACCTCGGGTTTTATGGATAAACCTACTTGAAATGAGAAAAATAGATCTAGCTTCAAAGGATCCTTGGATGGCTTGAAAGTTCTTGAAGTAGAATCATGACACGAAAACAAATTCAAGTAAGATTTTCACTCGAAATAAGATTGTTATAGTTATAGAAATTGAATAAAAGTTTGAATATGAGTATTACCTTGTGTTAGAAAGATATCTTACTGTAAATAAGAAAGATTTCTTGAGGTTGGATGATCACTCAAAGTGGATTTGCAAGATTTGAAGTAAGCTAGCAAACTTGGAAGTGTTGTTGGTGTGTTCTTGAGTAGTTGTTTTATAACTTGGTTTATGTATGGATTTATGAACTAGATTGAGCTAGATTTTGTTGAATATGATGAAGAATACTTAGAACAAAGTAAGAACACTTGAGAGAGAGTAATTTGATTCAAGAAAAATTGAAAATGAATGTGTTTGTGTACCCCTCCATTCACGTGAACTTTCATCCTCCATATAGGCTCCATTAGTTTGTTATTTTGTGAGATATTTCATGCTAGATGTTAAATGATGGTTTCCACATGGTTAGGTGACTCACATGTGCTGCTAAGGGCTGATCATTGGAGTGTATATACCAATAGTAAATACATTTATAAGCTGTGTATTGTACGAGTACAAATACGAGTGCATACGAGTAGAATTGTTGATGAAAATGAATGAGGATGTAATTGTAAGTATTTTTGTTAAGTAGAAGTACTTTGATAAGTGTCTTGAAGTCTTTCAAAAGTGTATGAATACATATTAAAACACTACGTGTATATACATTTTAACTGAGTCATTAAGTCATCGTTAGTCGTTACATGTAAGTGTTGTTTTGAAACCTTTATGTTAACGATCTTGTTAAATGTTGCTAACCCATTGTTTATTATAACTAAAGAGATGTTAAATTATTACATTATCATGATGTTATGATATATTAGTATATCTTAGTATGATATAAATGAAGTTAAATATTGTTACAACGATAATCGTTACATATATGTCTCGTTTCGAAATCATTAAGTTAGTAGTCTTGTTTTTACATATGTAGTTCATTGTTAATACACTTAATGACATGTTTACTTATCATTTATCATGATTAAACATAGTGTATCAATATCTTGATATGATTCATATGTATTTAGTAAGACGTTGTTATAATGATAATCGTTATATATATCATTTTCGAGTTTCTTAATTCAATAGCCTCATTTTTATGTATATAACTCATTGTTTAAATACCTAATGAGATAATTACTTATCATAATATCATGTTAACTATATATATAACCATATATATGTCATCATATAGTTTTTACAAGTTTTAACGTTCGTGAATCACCGGTCAACTTGGGTGGTCAATTGTCTATATAAAACCCATTTCAATTAATCAAGTCTTAGCAAGTTTGATTTCTTAACATGTTGAAAATACTTAATCATGTAAATATCAATTTCATTTAATATATATAAACATGGAAAAGTTCGGGTCACTACACTATGATTTACCGTAAGACTATTGTAGAAGGTACAGATTTGAGCTGACCGTTCTAATTGGTGATTAGGGCATTTCTTCTGCAGAGTTTTGAATCGCTCCCATGCAGTGTAAAGAAATTCATCATAACTTTGTTTAAAGTTAATGATTTCATTCTTAAGTTTGGTTTGTTTAGAAGGAGAAAAATATTTGGTTAGGAATTTAGTAGCCATATCCGTCCATGACGTGATGGAATCTTTTTCCAGTCCTTCAAACCATGTCTGTGCATGATGAGTGAGAGAATAGGGGAACAAGTATAGTCGGACTATATCTTGTCATATATCTGCTGTTTATAGGAGTTTTAAAGAGATATGAATTTATCAAGGTGTGAGTTAGGATCGTCATTCGGTAATCCATGAAACTGACAGCTGTTTTGGATGAGCTGTATAATACGATGTTTTAACTCAAACGTGTGTACTTGAATCTATGGGAATCTGATCGGTCCTCCTTAACCTTCAATCGAGGGTTTGGTGTTTTCTAGCTAAAGTAACGTGTAACGCCATTTGATTTTTGATTCGTTCTTCTTTGCGTGCTTTAGAGATTATTGCGTCTGGAATAGGTACGAATAACAACAGCCCTAATCTTGATCGGGTTTGGGTCATACACTAGGTATGTCTTTTTATTTTAAAATTTTAAAGTATATAAGCGAAGTTCCTAATTTAATCTAAGGCAATCTAAGGCAAATTAAATCTAAAATAATCTAAGGTAATCTAAGGTAAACATAATCTAAGGTAATCTAGGATAGATTTAATCTAAGGTAATCTAATCTAATTATCCTAAGTTTAAATATGTTTTTGGTTCTTGCTATTATTCCCTGGTATTTCGATAACAGAGCTTCACACAAACTATTCAACAAACCAAGTGGCCAGGCCGACTACGGAGAGGTAGGATCCTTTTGGTTCCAATATAATTGGAGACTGTTCGGAAAATCCAACAACCAAGTCTGTGCATAATTGTCTTTCTTAGACACCAATAAATGCTTGTGAATAAGTTTGATAAAAGCAATATTGTCTGATACCAGTTTCCCGACAGTGGCGCCAAAAACTTTGTCCTCTCCTGATATGTCCAAAACGGACGGTTTTATTTATGCGGTGTCGTCAGGTCGCTAGGCGTCAGAAACGGCTTATCAAGAGAGAGAGCAATAGTTTTAAATTTATATTTAGCGGGGCCCAAATTGTACTACTCCTTATTATGAGTAACGAAAGTATGACCTAGGGTCGTGTTTTTAAGATATCAGTAGAATCGAATCTATAATTAAAGCTTAAGATAATCCTAAAGTGAATGAGTAGTGGTTTGTTACCTAATTTTGGGTTTTCTAGTTTATAAGATAAAGTAAAGTAAATGCGATAAAATTTGTAATTCAGATAAGGTTAAAACAAGCGCATACTATGATTTCCTCAGTTACTTTGCTGGGATTATGGAATGCTGGCTCATGAATAGGTAGTGACCTTGTATTCATTACACTGGTCCTAAACGCCCCTGTCATAAGACATGTCCATGGGTAATGCGTTAGGTTTAAAGATTCTGAATAGACAGCAACGTTCCTTACCCCCAACGCCCGTGTAGTCTGACTATAGGCATACACGTTCAGATCGCTCATCCAATTGAGCAACTTGGTTGGGTGACGTATTAACATTCCACAAAGGTCTAAACTTTCTTAAGCATAATAGAATACAGGGTTTTCCATATCCGAGAGATGTGATGTGTTTCGATGCTTTCATTAATGATCGGGTTTAAAAGATAGTTAGGCCCTTAAAAGAGTTCAAACATAAAGAACACCATGGCCAAGTCAGGTTTGACTTCCATGAACACGTTCGGTTATCCTAACAGTCCAATCCTTTATGTGTTTAAATAAACAGTTCCTTAATTAACTAAGAATCCCTCAAGCGGGGTGCAATGCTTAAGACCGCGTTATGGTGAAGTGTACTAATAAGCACTGACTGGTTTCCGTAGCCTTACTTAGCAGAGGTATAGCTTACAACAACCGTTGTGCTTCAGCGTGCACGTACAAAGTTTATATGCTTGGTGAATATACTAGCATGGTCTAGGACCAACAATGTACTAGGGGTCTAGTTAGATGTTTCACTACGAAAGAGTCCTCAGTCAGAATCCAAGGCTCGGTTGACTTACTACAACCGGTATGCCTCAGTCAAACTTACGTTGTATCCGATAGACTTCTCTTACCAAGGGGTGACATAGATACTGTACTCTGAATCGGGGTTCACGACTTCCCAATGACAGAGCCGATAACTACGTTCTATTAGTTGGAAAAGAAATTGAGTTTAAAGCTTAATCGAAAAACATCTCGACAACATACACAAATCATAATATTATTTCGGCGTTATAACAGACTACATCATAGCATACGCTAAAGATAACTACTCGCTAATCATAGCAACAATATCACAAGGCATAATAATAGAAGACATTAGATAAAGACAAAGGATAGAAGTACCAGTAGATTAAACTAGTTCCGAATACAAAAGTGACAACTTCAAACTCCAGACCGCTCCTAATACAATCTTCAGCGTTCTTCTCCGGGTACTAGGTTTCCTGCACGGAGTTGAAGATCTTGAAAATATGACTAATATTGTAGAAAGAAAGAGAAAGAAGTGAATTGAAGTGTGTGTAAAAATGGATGACAAAGACCCTTTAAATAGACTTGGATTTGCCTGCAAATGGCTGGCAAGCCGTTTGGCAGGCCATTGCAGGGGACATTTGCACTGGTGAACCGTTTTTTATGCCCATTGCCTCGGCCGTTTTGCAGGCCGTTTTCTCTTATGGCAGGCCGTTTGGCTTGCAGATTTCACTGGATCGTAACTTGATTTCCTTGTTCGTAGCTTGGTTTCTTGTCTTTCACCGTTTTCGCTCTAGAATCTTTGTTTTAGCTCTGATTCTCTTGATTCTTTTTGCACCGTCTTCGTAATCACTTGATCTTCAATTTTAACTAATAAAGCGGGCATTTTGGCATAAAGCTCGGAACTTTATTGTTTTGGGCTTTAATACCCGGGTAAAAACGTGACTTTTTAGCCGATATCAATATCTGAGATTCTTGAGTGGTGTCTAAGAAAGATAATTATACACGGGCTTGGTTGTTGGATTTTCCGAACAGTCTCCAATTATATTGGAACCAAAAGGATCCTGCCTCTCCGTTGTAGATCTGGCCACTTGTTTTAAAAAAGTTAATTGATAAGAAACACATATGCTTAATAAACAGAGAGTTTATCGGTATAGGATTTAAAGTCGCCAATATAGAAAACCCTTTTATAAGCCACAAAAACAAAATATTAATTATGGTATTAATTTCTGTAGATTCCAGTTCAAACTTAATCGATTACGAAAGAAAGTGCGAAAGGCAGTTGCTCTCCCACAACTTCAGAAACCGAAGAAGTTTTCCTCTATAAAAACAAAAATAAAATGAGTCTAAAGCCTAATGAATCTCATCAAGAATTAGTCCTTGATCCTTGTAGTCCAAGAAGCCAGATAACTTCATCCGACTTGGAGATTTCATTGCTTTTAGATGAGTTTTACTCAAATGAACCAGGATTCGAACGTCTTCATGATCCAAAAGGGAGACTCGGCCTTAGAGAACTCCTTATTATGGAGGATGAAATACGGGAAGAATACCCAACTATTTTCAATTATCCAAACTTATTTGAATTCCAAAAGAGAAACGACACGTTGATAACTCAGATGTTCAGTTTACTAGAAATCTGTTAAATCCTAACAGAAGGTTAGACGTCTATAGAGAATTCATTAAGCACCTCTATTCCTCAGATTTCTCATTTCCAAAATTCAAATTAAATTTACTAAAAGAGCTACATAATCAGGTTCGTTCTCTTCACAAACTGTCAAAGGAATGTGGGGAAGATATTTTTGTCTAGTATCGGGATGAAGAAATTTACCTAAAATCTAATTTAGAATCATTTTTCAGTTTTCTACCTCATATCGATGATAAAGAGTTTTCTCAAATTCGTATCAACCGCTATGTTGCAGCAATGATTTTTGAGTTAGAATTTTGGATTGAAAGTAAAAAACCTAACCCTATTTCAAAATATGGAGATCGAGATTTCTTATACTTTGATCCAGCATCATTTCTCATTAAAAAATTAATCGAAGTTTTTCGTGATTCAACCGAGGAAAGAATAAATCAGAACTTCTTCGCAAAAAGAGAGGAAATATATTCTGAACTCGTGCAAATTCTCACTACGTCAAAATTTCCATTTACAACTCCTCAAAGAAAGGTCATCTGAGAAATATCTGAAAATTTAAAATTTACTACTGGGTGTCCTGACTCCGAGAAAGATCTTCTATTTCAAGACATAGTGTCAAAACTTCTTTTCGAACTTAATTATCTAGATACTAAACCAAGGGATGGAATTTCAAACACAAAATAAGTTAGAAGGGCTTTGGTTAAATTAATGGATGACATCGGGGATATACAAAAACGCGAACGCAAAATGCTAAGTGATTTTGAACTATTTTTAATACACTCCGCTGATTTACTCTGGATGGTCAAAGAAGCATTAAACTTATCTTTCTTTTCACGTCATTTCTTGAACTTAGTTGTGGAACATGTGTAATCAATTTTTTGTTTTTAATAAAATAAGAATTTTTCTATTTCCTTTACTCTGTCTGTTTTTTTTTCTTAAAATTTTAGATTAAATAGATAAAATAACCGAATTAAAATCCGAGGCAAAAATTTTATAAATCTTCTATCAACTTAATGATAAGATTTAAAATATTAAAACAAGAAAAAATCACGAGTCGGGCCGAGGAAATAAGCCCGCCCGTGCACCACACAGGCCCATTTTTCTTTTCTTTTCCTTTTTCTTCTTTTTCTTCTTTCCTCTTCCTCTTCTCCTTTCCCTTCGGCCGAACATGCACACACACACACACACCACCATCAAATCTTGACCAATATTCACGATTCAAAGCTCAAAACCAAGTCTCTCGTTCCTCGTAAACACGTTTTCGCTGTCAATTTCGTGATTAAGGTACATTTTCATGGTTAAAAATTAAATTTTTGCTTAGGGTTTAATTTTTAACTTTTGAAAAAATTTGAGTTTTATGCTTGTTTATGATTTCTTGCATGTTTAGTTAGACAATGTGATTTTTGTATGATATTTTTTAGATTCGATTGAGGCCTTTAGGTTCACTTTTGGACTACGATTCGTAAATATGTGTTCTAGGCTAGAATTTGATAAAAATTTTGGAATTTTGATGTTTTGTTAGCTTATTTAGGCTTAGTGATTCGCCTAAAACACTTAGGAACACTTTGGAACAATTTAGGATCGTTTTGTTGAAAACTACAATTTTTAGGAAAATGTACGAAATTAGGCTTTCGATTTTTCCTAATGTTAAAACGTTTTTGAAACTTAGGATGACTTGAAAACTAGTCAAAATTAAGATTTCATTGACTTAAAAATAAATTTAGAACCTAGTCTTTGATTTTTCTTATTATGTACGTTTTTGCTAAAATGAATATTTTTCGATAAAAATGGTTTTAAATCATGACTCGAATGCATTATAGGAAAAGTTTGATGTTTAAAAATATTTAAGGTAATTAAAAACAATCATTATGATTGCTGTATGCTTAAATATCATCATACTTTGAATGAAATTGTTTATTACGACTAACTCGCTATAATTATTATTTTTAAGAATTATTTGTTGCAATCACGGGTACGCTTTGAATTTTGCTTAAAATATGTTTATAGTTGGTCTAGATATTGTTTGCGGTAATTTTGGCTATAATTGTCGATAACAGGGATATGGAAAGTGTCATTTTAAAAGCCCTCATTTCGAATTTTTTTCGAAAAATTATACACTTTTTTGTTTCTCATTGTTATACGAAGTCTTATTATTTTTGGAACATAACCTACTTGATTATTGCAGATGGCACGTAAACCTCAGCTTCCGAAAGAGTACGAGTTGCCCTATTCTATTCGCGGGCATGACCACGCCACTATATATGAACCTTTCATGCGGAATTGGATAAAAAGAAGAAAAGGGCACAACAAGTACATTAACTGGGAAATAATAGAGCAATGAGGTTGGGCAGACGAGTTGAGAAACCTTTTGTGTTTTCGGGCAAACGGGAAAGAACACGAGGCTTGGCTAAAATTATTTGAGATTAACGAGTACGTGTACCAAGAGCCATACGCAGAGTTTATGGCTACGTGGGAGTTTGAAGCAAATGTCGACCCTGACGAGTACAACACTCGTAATTGCATCCACTTTCGGCATCAGAACATCACTTACCACCTTACTCTTGCACGGTTCGCCCGTCATTTAGAACTATACAAAAGTACTCACTTGGAGCTCACAATATTCAAGTAAGGGTACACTTCTCTAGATACATCAGTCGATCATCGGGCTTTCTGGCGAACGTACACTACTGATCCAGCGGGTTGGAGGTCTGGAAAAAGGCCTCCCGTTTCATCAAACTAGTTCACCGCATCCTTCATCACCTTCTGGCCAAGACAATCCACCCAAAGACCCAGCATAGTGGGAACGTCACACTTTAAAACATACAACTTATGCACTCCATGTTCCGGAACCAGAACATGCAAGTTGCATATCTTTTGGCTCAGGCAATCACTGTTGAGAAACTCTCATTGCCCACGGTTGAGCCACTCTTAGGAGCTGTTGTTATAAAGTTACTTAAGCGGATGCATATTTTGGGTGATACAGAAGAAATGGGTTATAGGAGGGAATCTGAGTCGGAAAAATTGGGTATAAGCTGCTGTACAATTGGCAGTTTATTCAGATACAGAATAGGTAGCTAATAGTTCTAGCTAATCTATGGGTTGCAGGTTCAGTCAACCGGATTGTACCTAATGTGGTTATTAGAGACTTTAGGCCTGATCCTAGGAGTAGGGATAGTAGGAGCAGAGCTCAGGGTTCGCAGTAACCGAGGGATGAGGATGATCCCACTTTACATGGTGAGACCACCGATAGTGGTACACTGAGACACTCACTTGTACATCATGGGGCCCCACCATACAACTATCATATGGGAGACATACCTGGGCCCAAGAAGTGGTTAGTTGAGTCCGCAATGCTCCAAAACTTTTAGCACTTTACACATCATGAAGGAGAGCATTTCAACATCCCACCATATCCTTGGCCGCATCCTTTGATTGTTGCCCACAGAGACCCGGGAGACGCCGGTACCAGTTATCAGCATCGTACATTTCCTTCCGGTCTACCTTCTCCTCCTCCTCCTCAGCATCACTACACACAACATACATTTATTCCTTCTCTACCACGAGAGCAGAGCACAGGGCTTGATGTGTTGGTCACCAGCATTTTTGGGACACCCATCACTAGTAAGCACAGAGACACATATGTTTGTTCTCACATGTTAGCATGGGATCAGGCTGTTAGCCAGGGTATGGCTGAGGGTGTACCCCAAGGGTTTGGAGATCTGGATATGACAAATGTATGGGGAAGAGATTTACAAGAAGGAGCGAGTTGGCATACGGGGCCGATGATACACACCAGCACCTCATCTCTTACTAGATTGATTGCACGATCAGATGAGTTTCACATCGCTGTATCCTCTGGCACCAACACTGCAGAATGGGCACAAAGGTTTGCCACCGACGAGGAGATGCGAGATGAGGGACAGTCAGACATAAGGACACCACGGCAACCCTGGACCATCGTATCATACTCAACCCCTCCTCATTTTCCAGATCAGCAGTGACTTTACTCTTTACCACCTTTATTTATGATTATTTGTGATGCATTGATACATTTTCATTACTGTACGCCCAAATTTTGGGCATAAATATCTTTCTTTTTTAGTTTGTATGGTTATATTAGTTAATAAGTATGCATGAATAAAATTTACAAACAAACGACGATCGAGACCATACAACAAGATGGAAGCAAGACTTGGAGAAAGGACGCATTGAACGAGAATGGAGCCACTACAAGATTAGAAGAAACCACAAAAGGCAAACCATCCATACACACCTTGCAATCATAGGGGAGTACTACGTCTTCATCATTTTTTCAATAGAATATACGCAATATAATAGACCACTTTAGACACTAAGTGTGGGATTAGCAACCCCACCAACATAAACTTAAAATACCAGAATATTTTTCAAAACTAAAGTGTGGGATACTCTGTATCCCTAACATTGAGGATAATGTTATTTTAAAGTGTGGGATAGTAATATATTGCACATAAAGATTCTCGCAAAATCCTCAAGTGTTTAATAAACTGGATTTCTCAAAAATTTAAAACTTTTCGAGCTATATAAAACACTTAGGATTCCAAATTCTATAAATGATCAAAAAGTTTTTGTTACAACATAGATACAAAGGTAAAACAAAGTCACAACGTTTTGTGAAAACCGAACCAATTCTCCAAAAGAGCATTGCATAACTAAAGGCACATTGAGACCCATTATAATTGCTGTGAGGTACCACAAATAAGGCCCAACAGGCACTCATTTTTAGTGCTTCATTATACTTCCGTTGAGTGTGCTGATTTTGGCATCTCTGGATCAGAACTTGCTCTTGATCTGCATTTCGGAATCACACCTTTTGATGAGAATTACTAAGTTAAAAACCTCAGCTACTCATGAAGACAAAACATCGCCATTACACATTTCCATTTTCATTTTCACTCCAAAAATACCGCCATGAAACCGTCTACCACTATATATTATTTTCACCTCGTAAACAAAGAAATAAATCCCAAGGAAATCATAACTTCCGAGAAATTCTCTATAAAACCGCATTAGAAAATGTGAGCATCCAAGTCAAGTATCAAGAAGACCTCCGATAAAAAGGAGACCTCGAAGAGAAAAGAAAATGATGCTTTCCAAAAGGAGCAGAGCCTAAAGACTCGAGGAAAAGTACTCCCGACAGTCAAAAAGAAGGACGGTCAGTTTGAAATTCCGGATAAAAAGATGAAAGGATTACCGAAATCGATCCTTAATGAACTCCTATCTATCCAAAAATCTTCACAACCCAAACCTCCAATCACCATTCCTTCACAAAATAAGCCGAGTATATAACTGAAAATTCTCTCAAATACGTGATGGAGATTTGAGTGTTGATCAAGCCTATGACGAACGAATGCAAACATGACTGGCTATGAGCGATTTCATTCCTTAGAATTATAGGACACCCGACACAATAAAGAGAGTTGAGTGACCCGAGTGAGATAGCCACAGTTATGTAACCTCCTCTCATGCTTGCGGAAATAGATTCGGAAATAACAAAAAGAATAAAATCAAGTTTTCAATTTTTCGTCTTGCGAAATAAAGATCGCTTGATCACTACGGATAAGAATCTTCTGTGTCTAAAAGATCAAAGGTTTGCTTGAGGACAAGCAAAGTCTAAGTCTGGGATATTTGATATCGGCAAAAAGTCACATTTTTACCTCGATGATAAGGCCAAAAATAATAAAGTTCCTAGCTTTATCGCCAAAATAATCACTTTGTCGGTTAATTTTGTAGATTTAGTATTTACAAAGACGATGCAAAAAGAATCAAGCAAAACGCAGCTAAAACAAATATTCTTGAGTGAAAACGATGAAAGACAAGTTACGACCCCCAAAAACCAAGTTACGATTCCGGGAACAAGCAAGACAATCCAAGCAAAATAGTAAACTAGCCCAGGAACCGGCCTCCTGAGCCGGCTTGCCATGTCGGCATGCCATTTTGGCACCGGCTTGCCTTATGATTTGGACACCGGGAACTTGAAACGGCCAGGGTAGCTGGCTTGCCTGGCACCGGCCTCCCACACCGGCCTGTTGCGCCAGCTTGCCATGCTGGCCTGCCAGCCGTTTCCCAGCCAGTTTCCACTATTTAAGCACCATTTTGCATCACATTTTCACACACCTCTTCACACTATCTCACTACAATACACTTTCTCTTACTAGAGGCTTTCAACCTTCTCACCTCCGAGCGGGAAATTAATTACCCGGAGGCGAACGTCGAAGATTGTACTAGGAGCGATCTAGAGGATGTCAGCACTTGTAATGGTCCAGATCTCGTCTGTAAACAGTGAACGTCTTCCTTAATTTAATAAAGATACTTTGTTACTTTGAGTTACTTTCATCTGCAATGCTTGACTATCTGTTATAAATGTTTATTATATGTTGAATATCTTATTCGAAACTTATACTATTGTTATGCTGAATCCTTGTCGGGTTTAGAAGTCTATGTTGGTTAGTGATCTAATATTAATATTCCAATGTTAATCACATTTTTTTGATGATGACACCAAGTTTTGAGTGCTTAAACAACGTATAGAACAACACAAGTTCACAAGCCTAAACAATTTCTAGCAAACGACCAATACACAAAAACGTTAAATCCAAAGAGTCATTTGAAAAATACTGAAGAAGCACGGTTAGTACGACGGTCGATCGTGGGTCCGACCGTGGGATGCCCTATACCCTGGTTTCACAAAACAAGGTACACGGTCGACTCCACGGTCAGCTGTGGGTTGACCGTAGTTTCTTCTGTCCGGTTTTTTGATCGAAAAATGTTTTACTAAATCGGGGCATCTATAATTTACAAAAAATATTTAAACATGCTTAGAATAGTTTCCTCCTTCATATTCAAATGAGTTTTGGTCACTAAAACACTAATTTTGGTTAATCATACTTAATGATGTCTTAATGACACTTTTAGCTTATGATTAATGTTAAACACACAAGTATGGCTAAAACTTCTTTTTCAAAGGGTATCTTTTTAAATTTAAATTAAAAGTAATGAAACATTTAAGATGGTCATTAAGTCCCAATGAGATGCTCTCCACTTGATTAATCATTAAGCATTAATTACATGCTTAATAAGAGTTTAGTGTAACTACCAAAAGTCCTCATATAAAATAAGTTAGTCTAATTTGGAAGATTTCAAGTAGCCAATGAGTGCATATACTTGCAAAACTAATATGGACAAAAGGTTTGAAGACTTGTGACTTGAAGTTTCGAAGCTTGTGGTTGTCATGGGATCAAGATTCTGCATTCGCCTTAAAAGGAAATCAATGACCCACCTCTAGTACAATGTTTCCTCTTTCAAGCCAAGGTCAACCTCAAAGAATGCTTCCAAGATAAAAGGGGTAATGCAGGTCTTTTCAGATGTTTTTGGCATCTAATTGCAGCCATCCAATAAGGGAAAACGACAAAGTTAAAGATCTTAAACGGCTACAAAAATCGGAGGTCATGGCCTGTACGGTCGACCCACGGTCGACCGTGAGGTGAGCCGCAGATGTCCGGGTTTGAATTTCTCTTGCCTATAAAAGCCAAACCTTGGAGAACTTGAAGACTCACCTCTTCCACTAAAACTTCCATACATTTACTGATATCATTCAAATATTATCGTAATCTGTTTAGAGTGATTCAAGCAAGAGTAATTGTAGACTTAGTTGTGAGTTTACTTGTAAACTATCTTCTTAAAGGGATCTAGAAGATAAGTGAGGTTTCACTTAGTGGTAGCATTAGGATATTGTAGTAAGAGCATTTGGTGATTGTGAATTCTTCAAAGGGGCGTAAGGGTTCATAAGTTGTGGCTTATTGAGGAGCTAGTGTTGTATCCGGACACTCCACCGAGTTTGGAGCATCGTAGTGAAACTAACTCTCAGTTCGTTAGAATTGAAGAGTTGATTAAGGAAGATTAGTTAACATCTTCCCGAACCACTATAAATCTCCGTGTTTGTTCTCTTATCCCTTATCTTTACATTTATCATACTTGTGAACAAACTAATCAAATCAAACTATAGTAATCTTAAGTTCTAAATTGAAAAGGTTTTAAAAATCGCACTAAGTAACTATTCACCCCCTTCTAGTTACTTACAGTCTAATTTACGGACCACCCTTTCCATTTACTCACGTGGCTATAACTTAGTGTTGGGACCTGATCAATCATAGGATACAAGGTAAGTAGTTATATGTGCTTAACGTCACAATAAGAATATAGTACCTATGTACGGTTAATCACTTATCCGTCAAAGAAGAGCTGCCCATTTAGGTTGTGATTAGAGTAAGCAATATAGAGTTTAGTGAACACTAGCTTACTCAAAAGCTTGATTCGCGTTTGTACCCGCTGAATCAGAAAATTCGAATTGATTGTCTGAAATCTTCTTTGACGGTTTTCAGGTACCCCATGCTTTTCTTGGATCTCTCCCATGTAATGGATATTCGTCCATTTCTTTGAAATACCTTCTTTTTCATTAACCACGAAGAATCTCAAATTGTCTGGTTTGGATCCGGAGCTTTAGACGATTTCTGACGTGTTTAATGAATTCTCCAAGGCCCATTTTCATGTCAATATCATCAAACATAAGATGATCCGGATTTGATTAAGTGATCGCAAAGGAGAGACCTTTAACCCAATTAGCAGTTCCTTAGAATATCTAAGATTTCATATCTGTTAATGTTAAGGCAGAGTTTAGTATTAAGTGGAGGAATGTTAGTGTAGTTAAACCAACTAGGATTAAGAAAAGTTGAGACTCTCCTTTAAGGATATACCACTTTATTCATGTACCTAGGATTACATCCTCAAGGTCGTTTAAACCCTTTAAGGTTAACGTTAGGAGTAGGGATATCTGTCTTAGCCAGAATCTTCAAAGCCTAAACTCTTAATGACAAATTAATTAGGTTCTTAACTCGATTAATTGAGGTTTAGTGTTTATTCTAGGAAGTTAAACTCTTTTAACAACTCTCCAATCAGTATCATATACTCTATACCTATCCCTTTTATCTTTAAAATTCATACTACCTTAGTTAAATTTATTCTATCACCACTTGTCATCAGGGTTAACTAGATAGACACTTTTATCCCTGAGCAAACATATAAAAATACGAACCTAAGTTATACTTACCACTTACTCGTTAAAAGGAAGACAAGTAGGTGAAATATAGCTAGAAAAACCTTGCTAAATATAAATAATAAAACCATTACTCCTTTTTGGTAATTAATCCCGGCGTTTTGCGACCTAACGACACAGCATAAACAAAACCGTATGTTTTGGTCATATCAAGCTCTTAAATAATTCTTAAATTTTTCCTAATATTTAGTATCTCTATTTACATACCAATATAAACTGCAAATTACATTTTTGTTGCACGATTTTTTACACATACGTGCACAGTGGCGGAGCTTGCATGCTTTTATTGAGGGGGGGAAACCATGCTAGAGTATTAACAAGTCAAGTCATAATCGAACATGATCGTAGTACGGATTAAAGTTTAGTTTTTCAAACAAAACTAATTTTATTTTAGAGACATATATATGAAACTAATTGATAGATTATTGTGAGATGTAAGTCACATATTATTAGAACCAAAATCATTGAAAAATAAAAGTGCCTTAAAAAACAAAGCTAGGAGTAACAAGTGAAATCTTCTCAATAAAAAATATCACACTACATGCTATATTATCTATATTATCAAATGAAGCTGTGGGATGACTTTATTTAAGAAAACTAAACTTTAACTAAAATTTGTCTACTTTATAGTGTTGTGTGTAAAATAGGAGGGGCTATTCTTCAAAATAATAAAATAATGTACAAATTATTCCTTGAGATTAGATACACATAGTATTAAAATATTTCAAACTAAAAATCTAGGAGGGGCTAACACCCCTCTACCCCTCTAGTCCTAACATAATCTTAATCTATATCTATTAAATTATAAAAAAATAAGCAAATATGTACATTGAACGAGAGTATTGAGCAAGACTAAATACTAAAAATATTAGGGGGTTTTTATGGGATTCGTTTGATAAAAAGAAGAATAGAAGATTGCTTGGATAGGCTGGGTTGCATGAAGTCTCGTGGAGGGCTTGGTATAAGGAGCTTGAAGGCAAAAAGGTTAGCCTGTTATGTAAGTGGTGGTTGACGGTTCAAGGTCGAAAAGGATACACATGCACTATGTAGTATGGTGATTCGTTGCAAATATCAGGACCTCATATTAACGCGTGCAATGTGTGTAATCGCACATGGCTCAATATTAAAAAAAAACCAAAAATATATAGTCCAACATTACATACCTTGGTTCATTTATATATTAAGGATTTAAAAAATATAACTCAACATTACATACCTACGTCCATTTAATTTGATATTACGTTTTCTACCATCGTTATTTTCTTGATGCTAGTACTTTTGACGTTTTTTTTAGTAATATTGAACTTATTATTATTATTATTATTATTATTATTATTATATATAGAAAACTTCCCTATATAAAAGGTCCAATTTAATTATTGAACAACGCCCGTAAAATTGACCAGGACGTCAGTGCCAAATATAGTGACCTTGCTGCTCTGTCACATGAAGCAAATGTAGCAACCTTATCACCTTTGTGGAAGGATGTTAAGAAATGTGGCATGTTATGTAAGAAATTTGGCATCCCTTTTCCTTAATTATTTTTTTCACAAAGTTGGGACGCGTGATACAATTATGTTGTGGAATGCGAAATGGTTACCTAACTCAACCTAATGTCGTTGAACCAAATTCCCCAGGTTATACGCTTTGGACCCATACAAGAATTGTACAATATCTAGTATTTGATCAAGTCTAAATAGCGATGTTGGACTAATTGGAATGATGTGGCAATGGCTTAACACAATCAGGGGAAGAACATTGCACGAAAGAGACAAACTAGAGGAAATGATGGCATGGGCACAACCTCTAAGCCTAAAACCAGATGGGTGGAGTTGGTCTATGAGCTTAAAAGGTGCGTTTACTGTTAAAAGCATTCTAATATGATTGAATTCCTACTCAAATATACTAAATCGTTTATGTATGAGCACCGAAGTGTGGCATGAGTAGTATCGGGGTGAGATTCAACTTGGGGTACTGCCAACTCAGGTTCGATTCTCGCTCCAAGCATAGAGTTTCCGACCTTTGATAGTACTGCAACATAAATACGATTTGGGAAGGTCTCTGAGGGGGTTTTCTAACCATCGATGGTAATGCCAAAATGGTCGCGATTTGGGTTTCCTCCAACACATGTGTGGGTGACAAATGAGAGCATTCGATGTTGATATCGCCTTTAAAAAAATAGTATATGGCAACACGCTATATTTTATTATGGCATACATAGAAATGAAGGAATAAATTGGTGCATGCAAGTCAAGAAATGAAGAAGGCGATTTTAAACGAGGACATAACAACAATGTTGGGAAATTACGGCCTCACTAATTCCCAAAAAACGCCCAATGAAAAACAGTAAAGAAATAAGAACAATACACAACACAAGATTTAACGTGGAAACTCCAAAACAGGAGAAAAACCACCGGCCCCCAAAGAGAGAAATACACTATATCACAAATTGTTACAATGATATAGACGACTCTCTTAAGCCAACTACACTCTCCAAAATATTTAACTAATATAACTCTCAAACAAGAGTAAGAAAGAAAGAAATAATCAAATATTTAAAGTGTATTGATTGGTGCAATTTGGAAGTAATCCCATAAGCTCCTTTTATAACCAAAGAGATTACTTCCCACTCTTTCCATCCACCGATGTGGGACCAAGCAAAAAACATTTCTTCTACTAGCCAAAAAATCAAACCAACAAATCTCCACCTTTTGGATAGAAGAAGATAACTATGCTTCCACATTGCAAGGATAACAGATGTAGACGCTTCCTCGACGAAAACTTCAAGATCCTCATCTTCATGTCGTTGACATTATCTCCCAAGAGACAAAACTTGCATCTTCATCGAACATTGTCAAGACCCGACAATCATTGTCATCACGAACAATCATAACTCTTAACAAGAATTATCATACTCCACCATTAAGAGTATAGCACTTAGAATATCACATTTCAAGCATTTCACCTCGGTACATGTTGTTGAACAACCAGCTGAAACTTTATGGTGCAACTTCCTGTTTGGCTTTCCCTGGAAGTTTCATCAGCTACAACATCAGTTTCCACCACACAACCTGCATCAATGCCAAACCAATGCCCATGTGCAATTGTGGAACCACTAACGAACATCCCTTTCCATGGTGGCGTGGACACACCATGAGGATGGTGTGACTTCAGAGGAATTCGTCACTCTCTGTAACAACGGAGACAATGTTAGCGTCTTTGGAGCCATTTGCCGGATTAGCTCCACCTGGACAATTAACCCTTACATGCCCAGTCTTCTCGCACCTCCAGCATACCAGATTCTTCCCAGAGTTTCTCTTTCGCCTATCCGAACACAACACTATCGTATCTCCTGATGACGAGACCCCGTTACCTTCCAGTCTTTTTACCTCGGATAGGAGCTTGCTAGTAACGTCTTTAAACTTCATAGTTTTCTTCCCATACATCAAAATAGGTTTCATGTGTTCATAAGACGATGATAAAGATAATATCTATCTCAAAGCTTTATCTTCATCATCCGTTTTAACTACAATAGCCTCCAGTTCTGAAACAATACCGTTAAGAATACTTAGATGATCTGAAATCTTTGAACCCCCATCCATACGCAGAGTATGAAATTGTTCTTTAAGACACAACCGATTTGAGATGGCCTTGCCCTGGTACAACTGCTCTAGTTTAACCCAAAGCTCCTTTGCCGTTGATAATCCGTGCACATTTGCAAGCACGTTCTTTGCAAGACACAAACGAATCGCACTTGCTGCCCTCAAATCCATATCATCCCATTCTTCTTCATCGAACTTACTGCTAGAATCACTGCCGGGAACAAAGGTGGGTTTACCTTTCAATGCCTTGTGTAACCCGGACTGAATTAACACATCCTTGACTTGAACCTGCCATAAGCCAAAATTGATCATCCCATCAAATTTCTCTACATCAAACCTCATTGGACTGAACTTCGACATCGTATCCGTATCCTATAAACAACACTTTCTCTGATTTTGCTCACGTTTCGAATAGCCAAAAGATGTAGCAGGTAGCCAGGACCCTTTAAATCGGAAATTCACAACTCGCCACTAACAAATCCAACTATTACTACGAATCAGAAAAAATATTGTCTAACCAGATACCCTATACGATCAATAGAACTCGTTTCTGATGTGGACGATCCACTCCTGTGGCAACCACAGAGCATACTCCAACTCCTATAATCGAGACCCCCGTCAAACCTGACGCTCTGATACCAGTTATTGAGAAATTACGGCCTCACTAATTCCCAACAAACGCCCAATGAAAAACAGAAAAGAAATAAGAACAATACACAACACAAGATTTAACGTGAAAACTCCAAAACAGGAGAAAAACCACCGGCCCCCAAAGAGAGAAATACACTATATCACAAATTGTTACAATGATATATACGACTCTCTTAAGCCAACTACACTCTCCAAAATATTTAACTAATACAACTCCCAAACAAGGGTAAGAAAGAAAGAAATAATCAAATACTTAAAGTGTATTGGTTGGTGCAATTTGGAAGTAATCCCATAAACTCCTTTTATAACCAAAGAGATTACTTCCCACTCTTTCCATCCACCGATGTGGGACTAAGCAAAAAATATTTCTTGTACTAGCCAAAAAAATCAAACCAACAGACAAGTCTTCCGGTACTCTCACATCTATGTATCCAAAAATAGAAGTTTCAAGATCAGTGCAGATTATGGATATGTTTGGCGACAAGCTTTTTGGAGCTTTTTGGAGCGTTTAGCGTTTAGCTTTTATGAAAAAACTCCTATCTAATAAAAAAGCTTCGTTTGGTTACGTTTTTTACAAGAGCTGAAAGCTTTTTAATGAATGGAAAAAGCTTGTAATTTAAACGCTAGTAAATCCAACGTTTAGCGATTAAAAAAAGCTTTTGATATTTAAGTGACTTAAATAACCTTCCAATATATTAGGGATCTCCCACGTAAATCAGTTATTCTTATGATAATAAAAGGCCAGACCCTAATAATTATCTTTATTCTCCTCTGTTTCTTGATTACGCAGTTGCCGTTTTTTCTTTGAGGTAAACAACAAACCTAGTACTCGTTGGTTTATCAGTGTATCTTTATTGCTTCTACTCAATGTTTTTGATTTTAATTTATATAACTATTGTTCCTTTATGTATGCATCTTCATGTATAATTTATTATATCATTAATTGATTAGTGTTAAGTTCGTACAGATATCTCACATGTTCTGCTTACCAAATAATCTTAAAGAATTTTAGTTTGGTGACACATAATTGGTTACATGATAACATGATCTCTATGTTTGTTTTTACAAATCGTGTTTGTTTATTGTTTACTCAACACGTGTAGCTATAAATCCTTATATGCATGTATCTCAATGTATTTGTTTATGTCTAGGAAGATTCTTTATAACATATATGGTTACTTGTATCTATACGTATTAAATTTATAAATTTTGTTGAGTATGTTTATAGGATTATTATGAAACTTGTTGATTGTTGCTGAAAATATGTATGAAAAATTATTTTTAGTATAGGATGAATAAAGGATCCATTGAGTGGTTTAATTGGTTAGCGAATCCGTAATCATTAGATTTGTGTACTCTTTCTTGAGATGGGATAAGCGAGCCTTAGTACCCGTCTTTATAGTTTGTTGCATTAGTACAACACATTGTTTTAGGTAGTTGGTTTAAGTATAAACTATTACTCATATATCATCACGTTGCTAGATGGCTCCTAAACCAGAGAATGCTAAGAAAGAAAACTGGACACAAGAAATGGTTTTGGAATTGTGTCAGTTCTTAAACAAATATATCACGAATCATGGCCGAACTTCTGCATTTAAATGGGTTTCACTTCAACCAGAGTTCGAGAGAGTTATGAACTATAAATTCCATAGTGATAAAGCTTTAAAAAACAAGTATGATAGTATGAGAAAGGAGTACAACCTTTGGAAGTCATTGAAGCACGGAGAGACCGGTCTTGGTTGGGATGAAAGTACCAAACAACTTAATTGTTCCGATGAATGGTGGAAAACTAAAATTGCGGTAAGATAATATAATTCATTTAATTTTTTAAATAACATATAAAGGTAAGATAATATTATTCATCTAATTTAACTAATGATTCACAATTATATTGTGTATAGGAAAACTCTAAATACGGAGCAATTAGAAAAAATCAACCATCAGCACAACTACAAGAAGAATGGGATCAGTTATTTGGAGATGCAGTTGCAAGTGGGTCAAATTGTGTGGCGCCTTCAATGGACTCAAATATAATCAATGAGGTGCATGTTGAGAACCTTGTCGATGATGATGTTGAGATGGGTTTTGATGTAGATGCTTATCAAGTAAACAGTGACACACCTAATTATGTAGAGGAGTTAGAAACAGAAGATCCCAACTTTTTTCGCAACTTTTATAATGAAGCCACTCAACAAAAAGCGTCGGCACCAATCCCAAGTGAGGTTTCTAAAAAATTTGAGATGACTTCTAAAATAAACACAAAACCCAAACCAGCTAGCATGAAACGTAAAGGAAGAGAATCATCGGGATCTTCAATGCTCAAGAACCATTTAGCGCAAAGTAGTGTGACTCAACAACGTGTTCTACAAATGTTAGAAGCAGATTCTTCCAAACTCGATCAAAGTACTAAGTTTACTATTGGAGCTGCTGTAGGTGTGTTTGACCGAATGGTTGATGTAGGATTAATGACAGAAGCAGGGGAGTTGTGGTTGTTTGCAATATTGCTACTTCAATATGGAATGATCGTCATTAATAATTTAGTAGTATTATATATGTTTTCGGTTATTAGTAGTATTATATATGTTATCGGTTATTTGGTAATGACTATGTTTTATTAGACTAAAATAATGATATTTAAGTATTTTTTCTAGTGTTCATTTTTGTCATTTTACTTATTTTATAACAGCTCAAGCTACTTTGCCAAACAATTAAATACATTTAAACTCTTTCAGCTAAACGTTTTCAGCTAAACGCCTGCAGCTAAACGCCTGCAGTTAAATGCTTGCAGCTTTCAGCTAGTTTCGCCAAACATACCCTATGAGGTGTGGAACACATGCTCAAAGAATGAGGTGGCGTGAGGGTAAATTTCTTGTACGTATGATCAATAAAGTTAGCTTTTTTGAAAAGAAAAAAGAAAAACTAGAAACATTAGAGGTAAGGCGATGTTTCTTTTCAAATCAATGACTAACTACTAGTGATTAAACTTTCGATTATTATCAATTGTTATTGTTATTATTTTCTTATCATTACTGATTATTATGATTATGTATTTAAGGTAAATAAACTTTCGATTTATCTAAGTAAAATAAGACATATCCATTCCCATAGTTGCATATAAATCAAAAAACAAATATATCATGAATAAAAGAAAGTTAAACCCCTATTTCATTTCATTAATCAACAAAACGTGCCGAATTTTTATTATCACGGCAACAACAAAATTATGAACCTCATAAAGCAGTTATTCAGTTAAATAAATTCAAAATCTGCACTTCTCCTTCACCTGTATTAAAATCATCATCATCATTACCATTATTATTTTTATTAAATTCAACATCTCTTAAACCAGCATTTAAACACGTTGTAATCACAGAATCCTCCGAAAACATCGACGGACTTTCAATTCGCTGCATTAAACTCAAATCCAGAACTTCAGATGAATAACCGCCGTTCGAAATCTCAGTTACCGGCCGTAACGTACCGCCACGTAGGATCGTTTCAACTGACTCCTGACACACGTGCCAATTTCCGGTCCATAATAGTCCAACGGCGCCGTTTACTGGATTTACAGTCCGGCCAACAGCTTCAAATAACAAAGATTGAAATAAGGCTGTAAACACAACAAAATTCAATCAGTCGTAACAATTTAGGTTAAACAAATTAGGCTCTGATAAGATTAATTACATTGACGTTGATGATCAGGAACGGCGGAGATGAACGCCATGAGACCGGCACGGCCGAAGAATTTAGCGACGAAAACGGTGGCGTTTGATTGAGCTTCAGGAGTTTGAAGCCACTGTAAACATGGCCGGAGAATACAATTCTGGCTGCATCCTTTTCGAAGGACACGGCATCCATTGCAACTCATTTTGTTTTTAAAAATTGAAGTTGAATTAAAAATTAGAATTGATAATTGAAGGGTAAAATGGGAAAAATGTGGATAAATTGGGGGCAAAAGGGTGGGATATAAAGAAGAGGTGTTTGGGGGTTAAGTGAGCTATGGTTAGGTTAAGGAGTAGTAGGTGGGTGGAGAGAGTGGTTGGGTTTAGATTCCAAAGTATTGGGCGAGAGCGGCTCCGTGTTTCCGCGAATGGATGTTCCACAACCGTTGGATCTGACTTTTTCTTTTTTATTGGTCCTTTCACTTTCATCTGATTGGATAAATATTGAACCTTGCTTTCATTTTCAGATAATGAATATCGTATTATATTTTGAGGAATTATTTCTAGTGGTTGAAATATCGAATTTTTTTATAGAATATATAGAAAAAGTTTTAGATCAAACGTATCAAAGTAATATTTATTTTAAGATAACATGTAAAAAAGTTTTGAATTTTAAGAATTAATGGCATCAAATTTAATTTAATACTCTTTAGATAATAGATAACTCCATCCCAAAAAAAAATTCCCATTACTATTTTTATCTACAGTGTATATTAATTGTTATTGCCCAGAATAATAGTAGAAAGTCAAAAAAATTCCAGCTTTATCCTTTTAATTAATAATGTAATTAAAACTCAACTTATCAACTTAATTGACATCGGGGATGTAATTAAGGAATGTAAAAAGCACCGAGGTTAAAACTTGGTAGGTGGTTTCATTGGAATTACTCTCAAGAATAGATAGTGTTAGAATTAGAAAGGATGATGTTAGACCTTGTGCCATGTATTATTTTTTGGTTTGTGGTTTGTGTTACATGCTTATGCCTAATGTGTTCTCACTAAGTCTAAGTTTATCTTTTTAGTTCATGTTGAACCTCATTTATAAAAGAGAGATTCATTTTAGATGGTGCCTTGATTGTTAATGAAAATATTGAATTCTTGAAAGCAAAAAAACAAAAGGGAGTTCTTTTTAAAGTCGATTTCGAGAAGGCTTTTAATTGTCTTAATTGTGAATTTTTTTATGAATGTTATGAAGTGTATGGGTTTCAGTAATAGATGGAGAAGTTGGATCCTATCGTGTTTGAAATCCGCGTCTATCTTGGTCCTTGTTAACGGCTTCCCTACTAAGGAATTCTCTTTAGGACGAGGTATTCGACGAGGTGACCCTCTATCACCTTTCTTCTTCATTTTAGCGGCGGAAGGTTTAAACATCCTTACATGTAACGATCCCAAAACGTAACACGAGAAAACACACGTTTTTTTTTTTAAAGACAGTTTGGGACTAGACACATATGCGCGGCACGCATGTGACAGCGCGGCGCTCCTTATAACACAAAACAGGATCAGCATTTTCTTTTAAGGTAAATGCCAAATTTTCCAACAAAGCGAATTCCATTTTACCTATACCTATTTCACGACGTACAAAGTCAACGTACAACAAATGTATATAAGTTTACAAAACGGTTTCAACAACCCATACAACCAAACGGTGTAATTTCGACCCAAATATACATTCAGACGAGTTAGAACTCTATAACCCAACCCGATACCAAGAGCATAATCTCGGGGACCACCAAATTCCCAATCCGCGTTCAAATATTCAAAAGCTACCTCATCGAGCCCAAGCGCTCCTACGCATCTAGTCTAATAACTATCTGGCTTCACAATCACAATACCTGTAAAAAGGTAAACAACCAGAGGGGTAAGCATAAAGCTTAGTGAATGCAATAATTATACATATACATATATAATCTACTTAATTGTATACACTTACACAAATATCGCATACGAACTAGCAATTCAACAACCATGCAACCACAAAGCAAAAACTAAATATCCGCAATTCACAGTAAGCTAGCATCGCCAATAGCATATAGTTCACAATTTAATATGCTAATACAAAACTCACACAACCATGGTTAACCAATAGTACAAGGGAATGGTGCTCGCGAAGGACCATCTGTGTTCACAACATCCGTTAGTGTACTGAACACCTCGTATCAGTAACCCCCGGGTGGTGTCTTAACACCGCGACTAACCCACCCATCACGACAAAAGTAAATACATCATATACATACACGTATAATTATTCCACTCACCTTGGAATGCCCGCACAAGTCATATATAACATGATTTCCGTCCTTAAATTCGAGCAAGTAACCACCTATATCACACATAGGCACAATATACACATAAATATACTTTCTCTAAAAGAGAATCCGACACAATCATCCATTAGCCGAGGGATCACACTTTACTCGACAAAACCCGCATATTTAACACCTAATTGACACAAACCAATTACCACTTCGGGTGGTAATTCAAATCCACTCTACAATGTACAATTTAACCCAAATTATACTTGACACCAGATAGACCAACCTAGATCGCGAGGTGGTGATCATTTCAAATCATCATTTACACCAAAACCACAACACGTGCAATATTGACCCATATTGCTTTTGACCACCTTTGACTTATGTTAAAGTATCATTTTAACCTATAATTACTTCTCATGAGTAATTACATTCAAAATCCTCATTTAACGCTTAACACAAGTGTTCAAACACCCATTTGACAAAAGCTAATGTCATTACCAAGTTTGACCCAATTTAGTTTTACCCATTGTGACACAAGTCACAAACAAGCCCATAATCACTAACGGCTAGTGATTATATTTTCAAACACCAATTAACACCTAAACCAAGTATTTACATACTTGATTCACCAAACTTGACTCAAAACTGAGTTTGACGCTAAATCAAAGTCAACACCCATTTTGACTAGCAAACATGTTCTTAAGAACATTAAAACACTAACACACTTACAACCTAGTGATTTAACACCCAAACCGTGACAAATACTTTCAAATTCTTCATCAAAGCCTAAACCCACAATAATCGAGTTTACTTACACAATACATACAACAAAACCCCCAAATTTCACAAGAAATGGGGTTTATAACCCTATCTAGCACAAACCCTAACTAGAAGTGAAATTAGACAACAAAATTTGGATTAAGTGTTTACCTTAACACCAAAATGAGCTCTAGTATTTAGTAACACCAACAAGCAATAAGAATCATACCCGGTTGGGCAAGAATCACCTTCTTCATCACCATTTGAAGCTTTCTCTCTCTAGAACTTTCTCACTCTATGTTGGAGGTGAAAGGATGAAGATGTGGATAAGAAATGAGCTCTAAATGAGCCTTGAGTCAGTTTTGTATCCAAAAACCCGACCTCAAAGTGAAAATACCAAAACACCCTCTTAAAAAACTTAAAATAACGAAGCTTGTTCTCAGCTACTTTTGCGCGCCGCGCATATAAACGCGAACTGCAACTGAAAAGAAAGACAGCACAGTTTTCTGATGTAAATTGTGAAAATGCATGTGTTAAGTTGACTTTTAGTGGCAGTTTCGGATGCACACATTTTTTTAACAGCGATTGGGATCACCAGAGGGGGACTAAACCACCCGTTGCGATCATCTCCCGTTTCGACTATGCCGATGCAGCGATAATAGCCCCGCCCCATCGCTTTCTGGGAGGAAACCTTGAAACTGATCCAAGGGCACGGCCAAGTAAAACCCCCTCCCCTTTACCCCCCAAACGATATGGGAAAGGTGCCATGGGTGGATATTTCATGGCAGGGATGAAATTGTGTTTTAATATTAATGGTGTATCCTATCATATACACGCATAAAAGGCATAATGGTTGCATAAAAGTAGCATCAGGAAGGCTGGAAGCAACAGTTTTGTGGAGTTATCCGTCCAGCGTTCTCCGCTGAACAGGCTGCTCCGTCATGCGTAAGCCCTGAAGGCCGACTAGCGAGGAAGCCCTGGCCGGAGAACGCCACCTTCAGCGTAAATTACGGATCACAAGTAACAGAACGTATCATCATCTGACACATGTCCCCGAGCAATCTTGTGGATCTGACACTATAAATAGACCCCTTGGGTCGTCATTTTACACATTCAGACATTCTGACAAATTTGAGAGCAGAGACTTCACTTCTCTCTCTCTCTAGAACTTTCTCTCACTAGAAGTCATCCGGTTAGCACTTTTACGCTCTGCGGACGACAGATTGATTAAGCCACCCTACAAGTTTCTATACTTGTGAACCGGGTCTGCAGGGATTATTTCCCAAGGGTAAACATCAATCGGCAACACTCCGCCCTCCTAAAGCTAGATAACTTCTAGTATTGTGTGGACACACTAAGCCTTACCTCATAAGGAAATAGGTGTTAACAATGGCGCCATCCGTTATTAAGACGAATCATCTCACCAACACTGACAAAGAAATCGAGGGTAACGAATTGGTACCCATAGAAGTAGGAATGATACATCCATGGAAAGCTGGACAATGGAGGAAGGCAGAAGTGTTAGAAGATTGGGAAGAGCAATTAATATCATTTCCTTCTATGTTCAACACAAATCCATCCGATGGTCCAGTGGTTATAGAAGCACGAGTTTCTAATTGCTTAATACGCAATATTTACACGGACACAGGGGCTGGAGCAGACATTATGTATGAACATTGCTTCATACAGCTTCCTAAAGATGTACAAGAAAAAATGAAGGAAACATATGTACCGTTAGCAAGTTTTACAAGTGAACCGTCCTGGTCTGAAGGAAGTATTCTGCTTGAAGTAACCTTGGGCAAGCTACCCCTAAGACGCATAGCCAACATTGAGTTCCTGGTGGTTAAAGCAAATTCATAGTACAACATAATTTTAGGAAGAACTGCTTTAATGATGTTTGGAGCTGTAACATCAACTGTACATGGCATGATGAAGTTTCCAACGCCAGGCGAAGTAGCGACGTTATATGCAGAACGGCAGAAGTCAATTGAGTGTTCTCAAGTAACAAAGGCAATAATTAAGCCAATCATACACGATGATGGGTCAATCTCACCGAATCTTAAATTTCCAGATCAGAAAATCATAATTGGGCGCACATTATCCGCAGAATGTAAAGAAAAATTATACAACATTTTGACAACAAATTTAGACGTTTTTGCATGGCAACCATCTGTTATGACCGGTGTTCCAAGGGAAGTTGCAGAGCATAGACTAAACGTGAATCCCAACATACATCCTGTTTGTCAGAAGAAGCGAGGCATGGCGCCAGAAAGAAGCAAATTCCTCCGTGATGAGGTACGAAGTTTGGTGGATGTTGGGATCTTGCGAGAGGTCAAATATCAGACATGGGTGGCCAATCCAGTCATGATTAGGAAACCGGACAACTCATGACGAATGTGTGTGGATTTCATGAATATCAATAAAGTATGTCCAAAGGATAATTATCCTTTACCTGAAATTGACTGGAAGGTTGAATCATTGGCAGGATATCGATTCAAATGTTTTCTAGATGCAGCTAAGGGATATCATCAAATCCCAATGGCTTTAAAAGATGAAGACAAAACGGCTTTCCACACGACGGAAGGCATATTCTGTTACATGAAAATGCCTTTTGATTTGAAGAATGCAGGAGCAACATATCAACAACTTATTGATATGGCGTTTAACAATCAAATTGGGCGAAATTTAGAAGCTTATGTTGATGACATTGTCATCAAAAGTCATACTGAAGAGAATATGTTGCGAGATATACAAGAGACTTTTGCATCTCTACGAAAAATAAATATGAAATTAAATCTCAAGAAGTGCACGTTTGGTGTGGAAGAGGGAAAATTCTTAGGTCATATTGTTACAGAACATGGTATTAAAGCTAATCCTAAGAAAATTCAAGCAATTGATGACATGAAATCACCAACTAGCAAGAAAGATGTTCAACGGTTGCATGGATGTCTAGCAGCATTAACAAGATTCTTGTCCAGAGCAGCTGAAAAGTCACTTCCATTCATGAAAGTGTTAAAAGGCTGTTTAAATAAAAAAGATTTTGTGTGGACGGCTGAAGCCGAAAATGCATTTCAAGAGGTTAAGCAGTTGTTAAAAACGTTACCTACATTGACAGCACCAAAAGAAGGGGAAACCTTAATTTTGTACTTAGCTGTCTCAAAAGAAGCGATAAGTTCTGTCTTAATCGCAGAACGAAACGGCATGCAAATGCCTATTTATTTCATTAGCAAAGTGCTACAGCTTAGTGAAACAAATTATCCACCACTTCACCGCATGGTTTATGCCCTTGTGCATACTGCACGACGTTTACGAAGATATTTTCAAGGTCATTGGATCTTAGTGTTAACAGATCAACCGTTGAAGCAAATACTCTGGCATCCAGAGTCATCTGGCCGTTTAGCAAAATGGGCCATCGAGTTGGGGGAGTATGAAATCAATTTTGCTCCCCGGAATGCAGTTAAAGGACAAATTTTGGCGTATTTCCTCTTGGAAACAAATGAAAAAGTAGAGTATGACAACAAAATGGCACCACAACAACATGTGTGGGAGTTAGACACTGATGGAGCATCCAGTGAAGAGGGAACAGGTGCAGGACTAGTTTTAACAAGTCCAGACGGAGAAGAGTATACCTATGCATTGAAATTTTGTTTTTATGCTTCGAACAATGAAGCAGAATATGAGGCATTACTCTCCGGCCTTCGCATAGCGGCAGAAATGGGCATAACAAATTTACAAGCATATGTTGATTCTCAAATCGTTGCCCAGCAGGTTAATGGAACGTTTGATGCAAGGGATACATCCATGAGACAATATGTAAAGTTGGTGGAGGTAATTTCAAAGAAATTTGATAACCTTGAATTCGTGCAAATACCTCGAAATAAGAACAAAGAGGCGGATGTCTTGAGCAAGTTAGCTACTTTAACATTTGATCATTTGCACAAACGAGTGTTGGTTGAAGAGCTTAAGGAGAATTCAATGCATGAAAAACCAATTATGGCAATAGTTGAAGGTGCTAAGGAAACTTGGATGACTCCATATTTGAGATATTTGCATGACGGATGGTTACCTGTTGATAAGGCGGAAGCAAGAAAAATAAGAGTGACAGCACCAATGTATGAAATTGTTAACGGTGTCCTTTATCGAAGATCTTACAATGGTCCGTTGTTAAGGTGTTTAACCGAAGATGAAGCATTAAAGGTGGTCAAAGAAATGCATGAAGGAGTTTGTTCTCAACACTCCGGCTTCCGTACTGTGGCGTCACGGATCATGCGACAAGGGTATTTTTGGCCTTCCCTTTATAGAGATGTTGCAGAAATCATAAAAACATGTGAGAATTGTTAGAGGCATGGTACAATTCAGCGTCTCCCAAAGTATGACTTGATACCGGTGTCATCTGCTTGGCCGTTCTGCAAGTGGGCTATTGATATTGTGGGGTCATTCAATAGAAGCACTGGTAATGCTAAGTTCTTGGTGGTAGCAATCGATTTTTTCACGAAATGGGTTGAAGCAAAGGCTTTAGCAAAAATCACAGGAGAAAATGTCAAGAAGTTTATCTGGCATGATATCGTATGCCGTTATGGGGTGCCAAATGAATTAGTCAGCGATAACGGCAAGCAATTTGCAGAAAATCCATTTTGGAGTTGGTGTGAAGAGCTGGGCATAAAGCAAAACTTTACATCTGTTGCTCATCCTCAAGCGAACGGACAAGTGTAGGTTACCAACAAGGAAATCGTTGCTGGCATTAAGGCACGGTTGGGTCTGAGTCAAACTGGATGGGTGGATGAGCTGCCAAGTGTGTTGTGGGCACACCGGAAAACGCCAAAGCGGAGCACAGGAAAACACCTTTCAGTCTAGTGTACGGTACAGAGGCAGTAATACCGGCTAAAATATGTGTACCAACACAACGCATTATGGCATTTGATGTTGAGGCTAATTCTGAAGCATTAAGGGAGAATCTCAACTTGTTGGAAGAAAGAAGGTTGATGGCCACCATCCGGCAAGCAGATCACAAGCATAAAATGGCAAAATATTATAACAAGAAAGTGCAGCATGTGCAGTTTGAAGTAGGTGATTTAGTGCTACGAGATAATGAGGCAATCAGGCAAATCAAATTTGGAAAGCTAGCCCCAAAATGGGAAGGACCTTATAAGGTCACAAAAGTAAATCAGAATGGATCATACATGCTTGCTGCGCCTTCCGGCGAGCAATACAAAAGAGCTTGGAATGCAATGAATTTAAAGAAATTTTATGCGTAGCACTATATGCATGGACAGCTTGATCAACTGTCAAATGCATGAGATATAGTCAAAAATGTAAAAATTTCTTTAAAAATATGAATAATAGCAATTATTCTTATGGTAATATTTTTCATAAATTTTATCCGGCTAAGGATTTTTTAGCCTAGGTGTCACATAGCTGTGTGTCATCCCTACCCGCAGAAAGAAAGAAAGCCTTTCGGTGGTAGAAGTACAATCATACTCAAAATGGTTGTATCGATAGTGAGACATGTAGAACTCACTAAAGCATCGAAGCGATGAAACGAATCTACAAAAAATGTCATGACACAACTTATATGCACAAAATGCAGAGTAAAACGGATAACGGACCATGGCGTCCAGCAAAAAATTTAAAGGCGAGAGTAATTCATAACTTTTTCTCACAAGTTTCATGACGGAAAGCGTATAACAGAGAATATACTTTCAATATTTACAAGCATAATGATTGCAAAGTACAATATCAATATCTTGTGCATTGTTTACTACAAAAATCTTACTAAATTACAGCATCTTTCTAATAAATACAACCAAGTACAATATTAAACGTTATGCAAAGCAGATGTATAAAAATGTAGTATTTCATTCATCCTGAGGAGTATAATTCAATACATCGTCTATTGTTACATTTGGTCTTTTACAAGGATTTTCAAGATCAGCAAACTTCATATTTTCTATCAGTGCACCAGCTGCATCAGCTTCTTTTATGGCGTTTTCATTAATCTTCGATGTAATAACAACAGGCATTGGACTTGGCAATTCTGGTAGTTTTCTTTTAATAAAATTGAAAAAATTTAGTCGTTCAGCAGATTTCGCAAGACGGACAAACTTGCGTATCCTGTGAGATATGTAGTGACCCGAACTTTTCCATGTTTATTATTTATTAAATGAAATTGTTATTTACATGATTAAATTTTTCTAACATTGTGATGACCCAGAAATTTCGACTAAATTTAAACTTAATCTTTGTATGATTAACGTTTCCGACACGATAAGCAAAGTCTATGAAGTTGAATCTCAAAATTTTGAACTATTCAAATACCCTTCGATTGTTCTCAACGATTCGCGAACAATTATATGCAACTAGATACATATATATACTATAACTTGAAAAGGTAACAATGTATTAATTGTTTGATACCGTACATTAAACTTATTGGTTTAAATATCTATTTGAATGTATATGATAAGTTGAAATATTTATTATTAAAATTTATTTATAAATAACTTCCAATGTGTATTTTAAAACTGATTTATGTATATTAAAAAGATATATACATATATATAATAAACGATAGTAACATTCGTTTATTGATTCGATTGATATTTAGATAAGTTAACTAAAGCGTTTAAGATGAACCAGTTAAACACTAAAATGCTACGGTATTTTCGAAAATCACTATTTGCTACAGTGAAATTGACTTTGCTACAGTGAAACACTATTTCAAAATGAAAATGTATATATTATATATATTAACAAATAGCGAGACGATGATTTATAGAAGTAAATGACCAAAACATTTGAAAGTTTAAGATATACTTTGAGTGATATAATTTATGGATAATTTAAGGCTATATTTTGACAAAGGTACGTGTCCCAAAATGTAAATTACAAGTTTTCTCAGCGTATGAAGGGACACTCGAAAAATCGGAACCGGGACATAAGTCGCGTGATGACGTACGACTTATCGGAACAAAAAGTACAAGTCCACTATGCACGTGAATTTAATATAATATATAATTAATTACTTAAATTATATATATTATATTAATATTTAATTATGTCGACAAGAATAAAAACAAAAAGATGTGAGCTGGAAATTGGTCCCATGCGATCGCATGGGAATAACCCATTAAAGTCATGCGATCGCATGGCTAAGGGGGACAGGCCACATCTATAAATTCAAGCGTTTTTTCTGATTTCTAATTCATATTTTTTTCTTTATTTACTCCGTAATATTATTTATTATTATTATTATTATTATTATTATTATTATTATTATTATTATTATTATTATTATTATTAATAAGATTATTATTAATCTTATTATTTTTATTATTAGTATTATTATTTATGCAATACAAAAATAATAATGTACATAAAATATTACGACGAAGTGCTGTCCAAGTAATTTTCAAAACGAGTTTTCGAGCAAGCTAGAGCTAAGGAAATTATGGGTTATTGCCAAGAAGGTTATGGGTAATTTTTGGGGGTATTTTTGTGAATCAAACCTCGTGCTTATTATCTCCAATGCGTCTACGTGCTTTCCTGCAATATTGTATATCAATATTAAACTGTGAGTTTCATAAGATCCCTTTTACTCTCTACATTTTTGGGCTGAGAATACATGCAAATGCTTTATTAACCGATATACAATATTTATATGCGTAAGTTTCATAAGATCCCTTTTACTCTCTACATTTTTGGGCTGAGAATACATGCAAATGCTTTATTAACCGATATACAATATTTATATGCGTGAGTTTCATAAGATCCCTTTTACTCTCTACATTTTTGGGCTGAGAATACATGCAAATCCTTTATTAACTGATTTACAATATATATATATATATATATGCGTGAGTTTCATTTGCTCCCTTTTTAATTGCTTTTGCAATATATATTTTTGGGCTGAGAATACATGCACTTTATTTTAAACACAATGGATACAAGTACATACTAAATTCTACACTGAGTTTGAACCGAAAATCCCTTAGCTTTGGTAACTAGTAACTGGCAGTTATAAGAACTGGCGGGCGCGAGTAGTAGTATATGGATCCATAGGGCTTGATATCCCCATCCGAGCTAGAGCACTAGCCTTTTAACCGACGTACGCTATTTGAGAAGCGTACACGTTGGTTTGCGTGTATTATTAAGATGATTATACAAAGGGTATAAATTATATATACGTTAAGTTTAGTTACCAGGGTGCTCAATTTCGTAGAATATTTTGATAAACGTTTCTGGATGAAACAACTGAAAACTTGTGATCCACCTTTATATACAGATTATACGAAACATTAAAACTATGAACTCACCAACCTTTGTGTTGACACTTGTTAGCATGTTTATTCTCAGGTTCCCTAGAAGTCTTCCGCTGTTTGCTTATATGTTAGACAAGCTATGTGCATGGAGTCTTACATGACATGTTTATCAAGGAAACGTTGCATTCACCAAATCATCACCGTGTATCTTATTTTGACTGCATTGTCAATGGAAGTACTATTGTAAACTATTATTTACGGAGATTGTCTATATGTAGAAATCATCAAATGTCGAAAACCATTGATTTAAATATTCATTTATGGTGTGCCTTTTCAAAAGAATGCAATGTTTACAAAACATATCATATAGAGGTCAAATACCTCGCAATGAAATCGATGAATGACGTGTTCGTCCATATGGATTTGGAGCGATCGTCACAAACATGTTAAGCAATCAAACTTGTTAAGACTTGATTAATTGAAATAGGTTTTATATAGGCAATTGACCACCCAAGTTGACCGGTGATTCACGAACGTTAAAACTTGTAAAAACTATATGATGACATATATATATGTGTGTGTGTATATATATATATATATATATATATATATATATATATATATATATATATATATATATATATATATATATATATATATATATATATATATATATATATATAGTTAACATGATATTATGATAAGTAAGTATCTCATTAGGTATTTTAACAATGAGTTATATAAATAAAATTGAGTTTATTGAATTAAGAAACTCGAAACGATATATATAACGATTATCGTTATAACAACGTTTTACTAAATACATATGAATCATATTAAGATATTGATACACTATGTTTAATCATGATAAATGATAAGTAAACATGTCATTAATTGTATTAACAATGAACTACATTTGTAAAAACAAGACTACTAACTTAATGATTTCGAAACGAGACATATATGTAACGATTATCGTTGTAACAACATTTAACTGTATATATATCATACTAAGATATATTAATATATCATAATATCATGATAATGTAATAATTTAACATCTCTTTAGATATAATAAACAATGGGTTAACAACATTCAACAAGATCGTTAACCTAAAGGTTTCAAAACAACATTTACATGTAACGACTAACGATGACTTAACGACTCAGTTAAAATGTATATACATGTAGTATTTTAATATGTATTCATACACTTTTGAAAGACTTCAAGACACTTATCAAAATACTTCTACTTAACAAAAATGCTTACAATTACATCCTCGTTCAGTTTCATCAACAATTCTACTCGTATGCACACGTATTCGTACTTGTACAATACACAGCTTTTAGATATATGTGCTATTGGTATATACACTCCAATGATTATCTCTTAGCAGCCCATTTGAGTCACCTAATACATGTGGGAACCATCATTTGGCAACTAGCATGAAATATCTCATAAAATTACAAAAATATTAGTAATCATTCATGACTTATTTATATGTAAACAAAATTACACATCCTTTATATCTAATCCATATACCAATGACCAAAAACACCTACAAACACTTTCATTCTTCAATTTTATTCATCTAATTGATCTCTCTCAAGTTCTATCTTCAAGTTCTAAGTGTTCTTCATAAATTCTATAAGTTCTAGTTTCATAAAATCAAGAATACTTTCAAGTTTGCTAGCTTACTTCCAATCCTGTAAAGTGATCATTCAACCTCAAGAAATCTTTCTTATTTATAGTAAGATATCTTTCTAATACAAGGTAATACTCATATTCGAACTTTGGTTCAATTTCTATAACTATAACAATCTTATTTCGAGTGATGATCTTACTTGAACTTGTTTTCGTGTCATGATTCTGCTTCAAGAACTTTCAAGTCATCCAAGGATCCTTTGAAGCTAGATCCATTTGTCTCTTTTCCAGTAGGTTTATCCACAAAACTTGAGGTAGTAATGATGTTCATAACATCATTCGATTCATACATATAAAGATATCTTATTCGAAGGTTTAAACTTGAAATCACTATAACATAGTTTAGTTAATTCTAAACTTGTTCGCAAACAAAAGTGAATCCTTCTAACTTGAATTTTAAAATCAACTAAACACATTTCCTATATCTATATGATATGCTAACTTAATGATTTAAAACCTGGAAACACGAAAAACACCGTAAAACCGGACATACGCCGTCATAGTAACACCGCGGGCTGTTTTGGGTTTGATAATTAAAAACTATGATAAACTTTGATTTAAAAGTTGTTCTTCTGGGAAAATGATTTTTCTTATGAACATGAAACTATATCCAAAATTCATGGTTAAACTCAAAGTGGAAGTATGTTTTTCAAAATGGTCATCAAGACGTCGTTCTTTCGACTGAAATGACTACCTCTTACAAAAATGACTTGTAACTTATATTTCCGACTATAAACCTATACTTTTTCTGTTTAGATTCATAAAATAGAGTTAAATATGAAACCATAGCAATTTTATTCACTCAAAACGAAATTTAAAACGAAGAAGTTATGGGTAAAACAAGATTGGATATTTTTTGATTGTTGTTGCTATGGGAAATATTGTAACAATTCTATACAAATCATATCCTAGCTAACTTATATTGTATTATACATTTATTCTAATATATTATGTAATCTTGGGATACCATAGACACGTATGCAAATGTTTTGACATATCATATCGACCCATGTATATATATATATTATTTGGAACAACCATTGACACTCTATATGCAGTAATGTTGGAGTTAGCTATACAGGGTTGAGGTTGATTCCAAAAATATATATACTTTGAGTTGTGATCTAGCCTGAGACATGTATACACTGGTTCGTGGATTGATTCAAGATAATATATATCGATTTATTTCTGTACATCTAATTGTGGACAACTAGTTGTAGGTTACTAACGAGGACAGCTGACTTAATAAACTTAAAACATTAAAACGTATTAAAAATATTGTAAATATATTTTGAACATACTTTGATATATATGTACATATTTGTTATAGGTTCGTGAATCGACCAGTGGCCAAGTCTTACTTCCCGACGAAGTAAAAATCTGTGAAAGTGAGTTATAGTCTCACTTTTAAAAACTAATATTTTGGGATGAGAATACATGCAGTTTTATAAATGTTTTACGAAATAGACACAAGTAAATGAAACTACATTATATGGGTGAATGATCGAAGCCGAATATGCCCTTTTTTCTTGGTAACCTAGGAATTAGTAAACCGATCTACTAATTGACGTGAATCCTAAAGATAGATCTATTGGGCCTAACGAACCCCATCCAAAGTACCGGATGCTTTAGTACTTCGATGTTGTTTTTATCATGTTCGAAGGATTTCTCGAAATGATAAGGGATATTCTTATATGCATCTTGTTAATGTCGGTTACCAGGTGTTCACCATATGAATGATTTTTATCTCTATGTATGGGATGTATATTGAAATATGAAATCTTGTGGTCTATTATTATGATTTGATAATATATAGGTTAAACCTATAACTCACCAACATTTTTGTTGACGTTTTAAGCATGTTTATTCTCAGGTGATTATTAAGAGCTTCCGCTGTTGCACACTAAAATAAGGACAAGATTTGGAGTCCATGCTTGTATGATATTATGTAAAAACTGCATTCAAGAAACTTATTTTTGATGTAATATATTCTTATTGTAAACCATTATGTAATGGTCGTGTGTAAATGGTATATTTTAGATTATCATTATTTCATAATCTACGTAATGCTTTTAAACCTTTATAGATAAAATAAAGGATATGGTTGTTTTAAAAATGAATGCAGTCTTTGAAAAACGTCTCATATAGAGGTCAAAACCTCGCGACGAAATCAATTAATATGGAACGTTTATAATCAATATGAACGGGACATTTCAAGATAGAGCTTGACAATTAAAGATACGCTCTACAAGGGCAGGAATCCCAGCTATCATACGTCTTTCATTCTTCTCTTTGGCTTTAAGCTGTTCTTTCAAAGCGTTGTTCTGCTCAAGTATTTTTTCATTCTTCTTTACTAGTTCATCAATTTTACTCAAGTGCCGCTTTTCTCTGGAGGATAGTTCTTTGACTTGTTCCTTATACTCCGCCCTCTGATTATTGCTATTATCATAAAGCCTCTTCATCATCTCATATTCCCTTTTTAAGGACGTAGCTATTTGTTCAGTCCTGGCTACTTTCTCCTTTTCAGCAGATAGCTCCTTATTTGTGGTGATTTCATTGCTTTGCAGCTCAGATAGGCGTTGAAGGTCATTTAACCCAGAAGCAATGTTAAGAATGATACTTTGTGCCTTAACCTTCTTGGCATCTGCATCAGATAGGCTGCTAAAAAAATTGGGCTAGTGAAGGGGACACCATAGCATTCAAAAAAGTCATGAAATCTTCGTAAGAGTGTGGTGGTCCTTTTAAAAAGGAGGAAAGCATATTTGTGTCAACATTGGGAAGCGTAATTTGTTGCTGAGAAGAACTAGGGCCAGCTCCTTGTTGAGCGGATAACGGAGGAATTTGACCAGTTCTTCTCCTCTTGGCGGAAGGCGGAAGAGTCACTAATGTAGTGTCTTGGTGTGATGCACTAGCTGTTGGAGATAAAGGGAAATTGTTACTTATAAAAGAGTTCCAATATGCTTCACAACATTTCAAGGGTGGCATAAAATATAAGGAAGGGTTTGGATTATAAAATCCACCAGTACTGGGCATACAAGAAAACAAGTACAGGTTTTGGTATGGTATTTTACATAATTCAGTGTTATCATTTTCATTACCCGAGGCACGACGTTCTCTAGAGGCAACTCGATTCATACCTATGTCTTCTTCTTCTTCTTCTTCTTCATCTTCCTCCTCCCCCACTTTATCCGTTTCAGGAATGGGGGTATCATCAATAATTTTCTGAGTGGTAAAGGTAAGCTGTGAATAAGACGATGACCGCATGGCGGTAAGCGGGGTAATTTCTGCAAAATTTTAAAAGTCACAGTGGTTAATTGGATAGATAAAGGAGAGCATCTTATTAAGCATATGTAGCAAAAGTGAACACTTACTCTTCCTCCCAGCAAGAACACAGGCATAACCTTGTGTGATATCCCAATCTTGGCTTACAGATATCAGCGAAAGCATATGTTCCCCATATTTAATGTCATTGATTTGTTCAGCTTTAATTTTCTTAAACAAAATGTTTTCCTTGCTCGTTAGTTTTGGAAAGGTAACTGATACGGTATGCAAGTATTTGCGCCAAACTCGAGTAGCTGAGTATTGGTCATCAATTGCATCTTCATTAATAAAGATAAATGAAGCATACCAGTTATAGCTGGGATGATCAAGTGCAGGTTTCAGAAATCCATGAACTTTATTGAATGTGAACCAACCTTTTTCATGGGGTGCTATACGTACCAAATGGAAAAATATCCGAATAGATGGCTCTATATTCCTTGTGCGACAATACATTTCAAAAATCAGAATCTTTCGATTTGATGCTGGTTCGAATTGACCAACAGCAACACCGTAAAACTTGCAAACTTCTAAGAAGAATGGTGTAAATGGCAGTCGCAAACAAAAATTGAAAATTGAATGGCCATAAATAGCAACCTTGCCAGGGGGCGGTGAGCAGGCTCTGGCATTAATTGCAGGAATCATTGGTTCAACACCAGTTAATCTAGGAAAATGTTGCAGTAGCTCGCCCAAATATTTCTCATTTACTCTGCTATGAATAGCTGAAACATCCTTTATGGCTGCCATTAATGTTCTAATGAAACAGGAAGTAAAGAAGGTATTGATGGAAGAATATGAACACTGTAGAAGGAAGTTGTAAAAGTAAATGATCGGTTAGGGTTTATGGTGGTTAAAAAGCAAAAAGATATAACAGCTGTGATCAGGTGGTGAATTTGGGGGTTTTAATTTCAACCACACACGTGTAAGGACATGATTAAAGAGCGAGTACATCGAAATACCTTTTTACAGCTAGAGGCGTGTGAGGTATTGTGGCCATGCAAAAAGCAATCATCACAATGTCAGTAAATTTCGCCTATCATTTAATGCCTGTAATGTTTTCCCCGATGCAAATGGGCAATGAACAAGCTGGTTTGGTGTACGTTATCAAAAGTTTAATAACTTAACCATTTTTCAAATGCTTAAGTCATTAAACTGGGGGGACTTAATGGTGTATCCTATCATATACACGCATAAAAGGCGTAATGGTTGCATAAAAGTAGCATCAGGAAGGCTGGAAGCAACAGTTTTGTGGAGTTATTCGTCCAGCGTTCTCCGCTGAACAGGCTGCTCCGTCATGCGTAAGCCCTGAAGGCCGCCTAGCGCGTAAGCCCTGGCCAGAGAACGCCACCTTCAGCCTAAATTACGAATCACAAGTAACAGAACGTATCATCATCTGACACGTGTCCCCGAGCAATCTGGTGGATCTGACACTATAAATAGACCTCTTGGGTCGTTATTTTACACATTCAGACATTCTGAAAATTTTGAGAGCAGAGACTTCACTTCTCTCTCTCTAGCACTTTCTCTCACTAGAAGTCATCCGGTTAGCACTTTTACGCTCTGCGGACGACAAATTGATTAAGCCACCCCAAAAGTTTCTATACTTGTGAATCGGGTCTGCAGGGATTATTTCCCAAGGGTAAACATCAATCGGCAACACTCCGCCCTCCTAAAGCTAGATAACTTCTAGTATTGTGTGGACACACTAAGCCTTACCTCATAAGGAAATAGGTGTTAACAAATATGTAGCCAACGCGGGCCGAACTTCTGACCTCCCCTAAAGGAAGCAGGCCACCAACTGCTGGACCACATCACAACTTTCATGACACTTTCTGATGCACACATTTGCTGACACTTTCGAGAACACTTTCTGATGCATAAAAATTCACGGTCTTACAACTCTCCCCCACTTAAACTGGATCACGTCCCCGTGATCCTCATCATTTACCAAGAGGTAAGGGCTGCAATGCCTTCACCCTAACACACAATTGGAACCACGTCCTACGATCCTACGAAACACAACCAAGCTCGACGTCCATAATATCTTCCGCTAATTAAAGATCTCACCACACGCTAATAATCACTAGCGTGCACCACCACAATAAACAGTATCTCATACACTCAACGTCCCATATGCCCACTTAGGAAATACGGAAAACACCATATTTCCCTTCAAGTTCTCCCGGGCTACAACCACCAACGAGCTACGTCCCTAACTACTAGTCCATTACGCCGTGAACCAAGTATTGCATTAATCCAAATCGATAAGGATTCATGCAGCGTTAAAACTCCGTACTTCAACGATTCATAAACGTACCACTCAACGGTCGCACATCCGCTTATGCGCAAGCATTTGTTTTCCACCCCACAAAACCCGTAATTCTTAAATTTACAAGTCGATGCCAACAGGGCAATCGACAAACTCCTCCGATGAGCACTTCTTACAGTCACCACAACCGGGTTATTCCTTCAAGGAAAAAATTTCGCTAACACCAAAAATAATCACTTTAGGAACACCACTTTCCTATCAATCGATCCACACACGAGCATCAGTCTATGGATTAATCAAGGACGATAATAATACACCACGAGCTAGACATAACATCAACACTCGACACAGGGTTTTTCCCCTGAACCTTACTACACATCCATACAATACGGCTTCCTAGTACTAGCATGGAAACTATTCATATACTAGAATCCTGTCAACAACAAATTATCATCACAACAAATTTGCGATATGCCACATGACCTACAAAAATATCCACCAATGTCGGGTGAATCCTCTTGCCTCGACCGTCCGATAAGGATGGCCTCGACATTTCAATGCAAATAACGGGTCGCATCGCTAGGGAACACACCTTGCAAACAAACAACATCCGCGTGTCTCTATGTGAGACAATCGGAACCGGCACTCCCCGCCTCACAATCATTCATAAAGTAGAATAATCCACTGACAATTTCCATGATTACGTTTCCCGACAGGGAAAATACAGTATCCACCACAACGTCGAACTCGTACTCACTCAACCGTACTATTCGAGTTTCATACCAACCCAAATTTACATCACGAGAGCACCCGCAACTACAGTTACATTCTCTCACTTCCGTGATCTCAAACTTCACACTTGATCTCATACCGCACTTTGGTACTACACGACCACCTTACATAAGAAGTCTTACACTTCACTTGATCTAACACCACCGGAGCTTCCTCGGGCCGCGGTAAAAACACCCGCACTTAGGATTCAGCTCCACACTCTCACCGCCTCTAATGACCCGTCCTAATCTATCTGGACGAATGCATTACATTTGGTTACATCGCGAGGTTCTTGACCTCTATATGATACATTTTACAAACATTGCATTCGTTTTTAAAAGACAAACTTTCATTACATCGAAAGTTAACGGCATGCATACCATTTCATAATATATCCAAACTATAAATGACTTAATAGTAATCTTGTTGAGCTCAACGACTCGAATGTAACGTCTTTTGAAATATGTCATGAATGACTCCAAGTAATATCTCTAAATGAGCAAATGCACAGCGGAAGATTTCTTTCAAACCTGAGAATAAACATACTTTCAAGTGTCAACCAAAAGGTTGGTGAGTTCATTAGTTTATCATAAACATTCATTTCCATCATTTTAATAAACCACGCGATTTTTATTAAACATAATTCCAATAGCAGAATCCTCTCGTCCGCATAAAGGTAAAATCATTTCCAATAATATAATAGACCACAATATTTTCATTTTTCATAAACATAATCCTCAAGCAGAATCCTCTCGTCTGCATTAAGGTAAAATCATTCATATGGTGAACACCTGATAACCGACATTAACAAAATGCATATAGAATATCCCCAAAACAGAATCCTCTCGTCTCTATAACAGAATCCTCTCGTCTGTATAAAAATTGAAGTACTAAAGCATCCGTACCTCGGATGGGGTTTGTTAGGTCCATAGATCTATCTTTAGGATTCGCGTCAATTAGGGGTACTGTTCCCTAATTCTTAGGTTACCAAGCTAAAGGGGTGACATTCGGTCTAATAATCCAACCATAGAATGTAGTTTCGATTACTTGTGTCTATTTCGTAAAACATTTATAAAAGCAGCGCATGTATTCTCAGTCCCAAAAATATATATTGCAAAAGCATTTAAAAAGGGAGCAAATGAAACTCACAATACTGTATTTTGTAGTAAAAATACATAAGACGATATTGAACAATGCAGGGTTGGCCTTGGATTCACGAACCTATATCATTTGTATATTTATTAATATACATAATCATATTCGATCAAATTTATATGTATATAACTTTATTAGTTATATTATTTTTATATTGAATATATATATATATATATATATATATATATATATATATATATATATATATATATATATATATATATATATATATATATACATATATATATATATATACATATATATATATATATACATATATATATATACATATATATATATATATATATATATATATATATATATATGTTTTATATTTTCATTTTGTATATAAAATATTAGTTTTGTTATGTTATATGTATCATATATTTTATATGTATATATTTTATTTGTTCGTTAAAAGAGTAATTATATTAATACTAAAATAATATTAGTAGTGATTAAAATAATGATAATGTTAATACTAGCATTATTAATAATGATAATAATATTAATGATAATTTTAATAATGAATTTTATAATAATGATAATAACAGTAGTTTTTAATAAAAATGAACAGTTTAATAATAATAATGCAAATAATAATTTTGATAATAATACCTAATACTTAATAATAATAATTTTAATAATAATACTTTTGTTAATAATAATAATAATAATAAATCTAATAATGATACTAATACTAATATTAATAGTAGATATAATAATATGTATTATTTTCATAATAAAAACAATAATAATGATCATAATCGTAATAATACTTATATCAGCATTAATAATACCAATGATAACATTAATAATACATAAAAATGTTACTTAGTAACAAAATGATAATAATATTAAATATAGTATTTATGTTTACATAATAATAATAATTATACTTATATTAGTCGTTTAATAAATATAGTAATAAGGATAACTAATACTTAAACGACAAAATTTACAATAATATATACATTAATAATGTTAATAATAATCAATATGGTTATATTACCTATAATCATGGTAATAATAATAGTAATTATAATTCTAATAATAATTAGTAATAATAACATTAATAAATAATAACAATAATAATAATAACAATATTAATATTAATAAGAATAATAACATTAATAATAATAATAATGAAAATAGAAGTAAGAGTGTATACCCCTAAAAGCTTTTCCTAAAAAAATATGCCACGAACCGGGCTCGAACCCGAGACCTCTCGCTTAACCCGAAGCACACAACACCACTCAGCCGATTTTGATTTCCTGATTTAAACTCCTTTTTATTATATATAAACCGTCTATTATCTGTTTCCTAATTCTTCTCCTTTCTCTTCATATTCAAATCGACCAGAAGCAATCCAAATATAAGTTTATAATTTGAAATTACGATTTTTAAACGAATCATGAATCATCAGTTGTGGTGTATGAATCATCAGGAAAAAAATTTAATAAAAAAAACTGCAGCTGCAGCACTTACGCGATGAACACTCAACCTTAAACATCAAAATCGATTTCAAAACTGTTTTGGCCCAAAATTCCTACATGGATTGTGTTGAAAATCACTCCTATAAACTTTTTAAATCATCAATTGATTCATAAACTCACAAATGAACACGAATTTCTTCATGAACACAAAATTTGACTTTTGAAATTAGAAGCTTTGACTCGATAATTCATACTCGATATAAAGAATTGAGTTTTGAAACTTCGCAGATAGTTTTAGAAGGAGCTTCCTAACACAACTGCAACTTCAGATTTTTCAATTGAATTCAAATTCGAATTTTGGCAAAAATGGAAGAACAGAGATATCGTATCGAGCTGTTTTAATCTGTATTTCTATGTAATTCTTCAACTTATGTGTTAGTAAAAGATAAATGATAATGATATTGGAAGGATTTATTAATTTGTATCACTAAGCTCGATTATAAAATGAAAGTGTGTCTCGACATATAATCACGGGTACAGCCTAAGTACAGGAAAAGAAAAAATAATTTGATTGCGAAAGAAATTGAATCCAATGTATCTGCTATAATTTTTATTTTAACATTTAAACTAATTAATTAACAAATATAAATATATTAATATAGTTAATAATTTTAAAACTAATAAAAATACAAATAATAATAATAGAGGTAATAATAATAATAATATCAAAATAATACTAAGAATAATACTAATAATAATGACATTTAATAATAATAATAATGATAATAATAACATTATTAATAATACTAATAAAAATACTAATTTTAATAATATTAATATTATTAAATGATAATAATAATATTAATGATAATATAACAAATTAAACATATCAAATTTCATATTTATATCATAATATTATTATTACAGATTTTAATATTTATATTTATTTTAATAATGAAAGTTATATTATAACAACTATATTTTAACTTGTATTATATATATATATATATATATATATATATATATATATATATATATATATATATATATATATATATATATATATATATATATATATATATATATATATATATTATTCATATAATCTATCATATAATAACTTTTATTGAATATTTATTTTTTATATATCCATATATTAATAATTATTAATAGAAATCATATATGGATTCATAATAATATCATATATACATATATATATTTACATACATTCATTTTAACATATATATATACACATTTTTATTTACCAATAATAGTTCGTGAATCATCGGGCACAGTCTGAGGTTAAATGAATCAATGTAAATAGTTTCAAAAAATTTAAGACTCAACATTACAAACTTTTCTTATCGTCTCAAAATCAAATAAGAATTAAGTTTAAATTTGGTCGGAAATTTCCGGGTTGTCACAGTACCTACCCGTTAAAGAAATTTCGTCCCGAAATTTGATTGGGATCGTCATGGTTGACAATAAGTATGTTTTCATGACGCATATGAGCTGATAAATAGAGTTTTATTACTGTGGAGTAATATGGATACGATAATTCGATTACTCGAAAAGTACGAGTGAAGTTATCACAAAAGAGCGAAATAAAGAAGTAAAGATTCGTCTTACCTTTTGACGTAGTCACGGTTGATTTTCGGAATTCAAGGGATTTAGAGGAAATATTCGTAATAAGATTTGATTCTTCGGTAATTAAGGAAATTAGAATCTTCTTTGGTTAAATGTGATAATCTGTTTCGATTGCTCTGTCGGATATCTCACTATAAATTCACCCTCTTCGTTTCCTTTATATTTTGGAGTTCTATACTTTGGTTTTCTCTTCCCGACTTTAAGTCAAGCGAATAATGGTCCAGAATTTGTCGATATGAATATCGAAATGAACATAATTATCGTTCTAAGAGAGGAATTGTAATAGCACGATCTTGATTGGTTAAATTACCAGGATTCAAGAGAGGAGATAGAACTATCAGGAAGATACGTCCTCAATATGTTTGGAGATTAGGGAGAATGTAAGAGTCGTGTAACATGGCACATGATGACGTTATGGTCTGTGAATCATCACTTTCCATTAGAAACTCAGCATGACTTACTGTAATATAATCACGTTGATCAAGTGTCATTATATTATACTAACTCATGCTTCAGTTCCCAACACCACTTCAAAAATATTCATACTTTAAACTCGAAGGTTTCAACATTTAGAAACTAAAACAATTTCCTTTATGATGTGATACAGATAACTCGAGGAGATGAGTGATTGCAGATAAGAGTAGTTATAAAAATATCTTCAGAAATATCGAGGATATTTATAATGAAAGATACGATGATATCTTAGAATTTCTAATATCAAGGGATGATGATGAAGATTTATCCGTAAAGGTTTAGAGTCAGGAGCAAGTTATTCAATGATGACTTCAGCAGATACTGAATCATTTAGATTCTTTGAAGGTAGGTTTAGTCTTTGTGATTTGTCCACAGCCTCCTTCATGGTTTGCTCAATCCATTTTCCAGTTCTAACATTTCTGAGTTTTGCCAACATACTGTTCTTTATCATTAAACTTTTTACGATTGTCTGCAGTTTCTGCTGCTTCATTCAACTTTTCAAACTTTGAAGTATTGGTTTGTAGACTGGGTACTTTTCAGAATTTCAGAATGAAAGTTCATAATTCTAAGAGATAAATGTTATATGTATACATATAACTGTTGATGTAGAAAAGCTGCGAGATTCAAAATACTGATTGCTAATTCTCGGTAATTGGTATGACAATTCTTGTTATAAAATGCGGATGAGTATATGATAGGGTTTTAATGAACAAGTATAATGGTTTTTCGAAGAAACTTAAGCCAATGAGTAATGAAGTTGCTGGTAAGTTTACTGCTAAATGTGGTGGAATATATACGGTTCTCCGGTAACGATGATGAAAGGTAAACTTATATATCAAGTTATAATAAGGCTTATTCGAATGAAAAATTGAAGTTGATTTGCTGGAGCTGTGACAAAAGTGGCTAATTTGGAGAAAGATTGTAAAGTTATTTTCGGTAATAACAACGCCAAAGGAGCTAGCACAGATACGTGCTAAACGTTTACTCAAGTTCCGAGTGTTTTTCAGGTGCATAACTATATGTATCAATCTTTTCTTCTGTAGATGAAATGCGGTTGGTTCATCCTCTCGATCGAGGTGATTTCAAGAATCATGATAGGTTTGAACGCAGATTGGAATCGTCAAGATACAAATAAGGTTTAAGATGAAATCAAGTGGCAACTTGAAGAATTATTTAGTTTCATATGTTATAATCAATATTTTAATTCATTTTAATTGTCCAATATTATTAGTCCACAGTTAACAGTCCAATAATTCATATATAGTTTAATATATAATGTTCAAATTAATTAATACGTGTCGTGACCCGTGTACATGTCTCAGACTCGATCACAACTCAAAGTATATATATTATTGTAGAATCAACCTCAACCCTGTATAGCTAACTCAAGCATTACTGCATATAGAGTGTCTATGGTTATTCCAAATAATATATATATATATATATATATATATATATATATATATATATATATATATATATATATATATATATATATATATATATATATATATATGCGTCGATATGATATGTCAAAACCTTGTATACGTGTCCCGATATTTAAAGTGCGTAAAATAAATAACAGAAATTAAATGATGATAAATAAAATTGCGAGAATATAAATTGCGATAATTAAATTGCGATAAATAAAATGTAATCAGTTAGCTAGGAACAGTTAGCGTGGATTCTTAACAAAATTTCTCATAGTTAATTTGTTTGTTTCTAACAAATTTTATTTTTGTCCAATGTTTTCTTCATTATGCCACTTGTTGGATTCTGATAGGTCAAAATCCAAATATGAAATTAAATGAAAATGGTTATTCTGCGGTGAATGGATTCGTATCTCTGTAGATGTAAGTAGGATAGTAAATGACCGTTGAATCAGATTCGAAGAATGTACAGTGTAACTTATTAATGTGAAATCTTAAATATTCCTCGGGTATTACCTACCCGTTAAAATATTTTCACCATTAACAGTTTGTACAAAAGAATTCTTAATTACAATCTTGATGAAAATATACTTGCATATATATTTTCTTCAGATGTAATCATGGATTTAATGAGTTAATATGATATTAATCTCATTTTCTTTTCAGTTTGAGCTAGAATAAGTAATCTCTAAAACTATTAGGAGCCACATATTCTTCGCAGAATATTAATGAAGTTATGGATCAATACTTCATCGTTAATTGTTGTTGGTACTCCTTGGTATCTATGGTGCGTATGATGTTGATGTTCGAGGTACAGATTATAATGTTGAGAAATGGGATGCGGATGTTGCTGTTGGTGTCGTTGCTGCTGATGGTGCTTGTAATCTTTGCACCATATTCTCCAATGCTACTACCCGAGTGCGAGCTCTTTGACTTCTTCTATTACACCGGGATGATTGTCGGTTCGGACGAGTGGATGATTAAGATCTAGAATCTGAGATAGTATGTAATCATGACGAGATATTCGGAAAATGAGGGTGAAAATGGTGTTTCAGACTGGTTCACCCGTAAGTGCTTTAGGTTCTTTGCTAAAAGGTAAATTCGGTTGATGGAAGGGATCGCCTTCTTCTCGCCTCCACTGATTAAGTCGACAACGAACCCATCAGATGAATTGGGGATGGCTGATTGGTTGATTCATTCTGGTGACACTGCTTTCGAAGCTTAGGTGAAACTCCATATCGGAATCCGAGGGACTTGAACTAGTGGCGAATTCCATTTCGTACGATTGAATAAAGGGTTTTTGGTATGAAATGAATTTCGGATATTAGATGGTATTCTAATTACATAGAATATATATATATATATATATATATATATATATATATATATATATATATATATATATATATATATATATATATATATATATATATATATATATATATATATATATATATATATATATAAAACAAGAGATTTCGTAGATTACGGAGGAATTTACGGAATATATCAGGCAAAGTTTATAGTAACAGGTATGCTAAGATATGGATTATCAGATACACTAAGATATGAATTTGTCTATACACTATTCATGCAATTAATGCAGTAAGATGCGTCTAGACTAAGAATGATAAACAGGTAATTTTCTAAGGATGATAAGCAGATGATTTCCGACTAGAAATGATAAGCAAAACTTTTGACATGCAGACACGGTCGAAGTCCAGACTTATTAATGCATCCTAACAACTACTAGTTAGACACACTAATGCAAGACCTGGTTTGCTAAGACCACCGCTCTGATACCAACTCTAATGACCCGTCCTAATCCATCTGGACGAATACATTACATTTGGTTACATCGCGAGGTTCTTGACCTCTATATGATACATTTTACAAACATTGCATTCATTTTTAAAAGACAAACTTTCATTACATCGAAAGTTAACGGCATGCATACCATTTCATAATATATCCAAACTATAAATGACTTAATAGTAATCTTGTTGAACTCAACGACTCGAATGCAACGTATTTTGAAATATGTCATGAATGACTCCAAGTCATATCTCTAAATGAGCAAATGCACAGCGGGAGATTTCTTTCAAACCTGAGAATAAACATGCTTTCAAGTGTCAACCAAAAGGTTGGTGAGTTCATTTGTTTATCATAAACATTTATTTCCATCATTTTAATAAACCACAAGATTTTTATTAAACATAATTCCAATAGCAGAATCCTCTCGTCCGCATAAAGGTAAAATCATTTCCAATAATATAATAGACCACAATATTTTCATTTTTCATAAACATAATCCTCAAGCAGAATCCTCTCGTCTGCATTAAGGTAAAATCATTCATATGGTGAACACCTGATAACCGACATTAACAAAATGCATATAGAATATCCCCAAAACAGAATCCTCTCGTCTCTATAACAGAATCCTCTCGTCTGTATAAAAATTGAAGTACTAAAGCATCCGTACCTCGGATGGGGTTTGTTAGGTCCATAGATCTATCTTTAGGATTCGCGTCAATTAGGGGTACTGTTCCCTAATTCTTAGGTTACCAAGCTAAAGGGGTGACATTCGGTCTAATAATCCAACCATAGAATGTAGTTTCGATTACTTGTGTCTATTTCGTAAAACATTTATAAAAGCAGCGCATGTATTCTCAGTCTCAAAAATATATATTGCAAAAGCATTTAAAAAGGGAGCAAATGAAACTCACAATACTGTATTTTGTAGTAAAAATACGTATGACGATATTGAACAATGCAGGGTTGGCCTTGGATTCACGAACCTATATCATTTGTATATATTTATTAATATACATAATCATATTCGATCAAATTTATATGTGTATAACTTTATTAGTTATATTATTTTTATATTGAATATATATATATATATATATATATATATATATATATATATATATATATATATATATATATGTTTTATATTTTCATTTTGTATATAAAATATTAGTTTTGTTATGTTATATGTATCATATATTTTATATGTATATATTTTATTTGTTCGTTAAAAGAGTAATTATATTAATACTAAAATAATATTAGTAGTGATTAAAATAATGATAATGTTAATACTAGAGTTATTAATAATGATAATAATATTTATGATAGTTTTAATAATAAATTAATAATAATGATATTAACAGTAGTTTTTAATAAAAATGAACAGTTTAATAATAATAATGAAAATAATAATTTTGATAATAATACCTAATACTTAATAATAATAATTTTAATAATAATACTTTTGTTAATAACAATAATAATAATAAATCTAATAATGATACTAATACTAATATTAACAGTAGATATAACAATTTGTATTATTTTCATAATAACAACAATAATAATGATTCTAATCGTAATAATACTTATATCAGCATTAATAATACCAATGATAACATTAATAATACATAAAAATGTTACTTAGTAACAAAATGATAATAATATTAAATATAGTATTTATGTTTACATAATAATAATAATAATAATAATAATAATAATAATAATAATAATAATAATAATAATAATAATAATAATAATAATAATAATAATAATAATAATAATAATAATACTTATATTAGTCGTTTAATAAATATAGTAATAAAGATAACTAATACTTAAACGACAAAATTTACAATAATATATACATTAATAATGTTAATAATAATAAATATGGTTATATTACCTATAATCATGGTAATAATAATAGTAATTATAATTCTTATAATAATTAGTAATAATAACATTAATAAATAATAACAATAATAATAATAATAATATTAATATTAATAAGAATAATAACATTAATAATAATAATAATAATGAAAATAGAAGTAAGTGTGTATACCCCTAAAAGCTTTTCCTAAAAAAATATGCCACGAATCGGGCTCGAACCCGAGACCTCTCGCTTAACCCGAAGCACACAACACCACTCAGCCGATTTTGATTTCCTGATTTAAACTCCTTTTTATTATATATAAACCGTCTATTATCTGTTTCCTAATTCTTCTCCTTTCTCTTCATATTCAAATCGACCAGAAGCAATCCAAACATAACAACTAGTTTATAATTTGAAATTACGATTTTTAAACGAATCATGAATCATCAGTTGTGGTGTATGAATCATCAGAAAAAAATTTAATGAAAAAAAAAAACTGCAGCAGCAGCACTTACGCGATGAACACTCAACCTTTAACATCAAAATCGATTTCAAGACTGTTTTGGCCCAAAATTCCTACATGGATTGTGTTGAAAATCACTCCTATAAACTTTTTAAATCATCAATTGATTCATAAACTCACAAACGAACACGAATTTCTACATGAACACAAAGTTTGACTTTTGAAATTAGAAGCTTTGACTCGATAATTCATACTCGATATAAAGAATTGAGTTTTGAAACTTCGCAGATAGTTTTAGAAGGAGCTTCCTAACGCAACTGCAACTCCATATTTTTCAATTGAATTCGAATTCGAATTTTGGCAAAAATGGAAGAACAGAGATATCGTATCGAGCTGTTTTAATCTGTATTTCTGTGTAATTCTTCAACTGATGTGTTTGTAAAAGATAAATGATAGTGATATTGGAAGAATTTATTAATTTGTATCACTAAGCTCGATTATAAAATGAAAGTGTGTCTCGACATATAATCACGGGTACAGACTAAGTACAGGAAAAGAAAAATTCATTTGATTGCGAAAGAAATTGAATCCAATGTATCTGCTATAATTTTTTTTTAACATTTAAACTAATTAATAAACAAATATAAATATATTAATATAGTTAATAATTTTAAAACGAATAAAAATAAAAATAAAAATAATAGAGGTAATAATAATAATAATATCAAAATAATACTAAGAATAATACTAATAACAATGACATTTAATAATAATAATGATAATAATAACATGATTAATAATACTAATAAAAATACTAATTTTAATAATATTAATATTATTAAATGATAATAATAATATTAATGATAATATAACAAATTAAACATATCAAATTTCATATTTATATCATAATATTATTATTACAGATTTTAATATTTATATTTATTTTAATAATGAAAGTTATATTATGACAACTATATTTTAACTTGTATTTTATATATATATATATATATATATATATATATATACTTATGTAATATTTATTATTCATATAATCTATCATATAATAACTTTTATTGAATATTTATTATTTATACATTTTATATATCCATATATTAATAATTATTAATAGAAATCATATATGGATTCATAATAATATCATGTATATATTTTTACATACATTCATTTTAATTGTAACTTAGTTATTATTATTTTCAATTCCAATTGATTAAGTTGTACCTCATTATTTCAATTTATTATATATACTGATATATATATATATATATATATATATATATATATATATATATATATATATATATATATATATATATATATATATATATATATATACACACACATTTTTATTTACCAACAATAGTTCGTGAATCATCGGGCACAGTCTGAGGTTAAATGAATCAATGTAAATAGTTTCAAAAATTTTAAGACTCAACATTACAAACTTTGCTTATCGTCTCGAAATCAAATAAGAATTAAGTTTAAATTTGGTCGAAAATTTCTGGGTTGTCACACCGCCAAGATGATAACATCTTGCATAATTGTAATTCCACGAGACACATGATCAATCTCATCATTGGTCATAAACATCAAATCACCACGAATTCACTTCAGGCTCTCAGAGCTGACATACTCATTCACTTGAAATGTCGTACACGCGACGACATCGCACCTTCATACCACAAATCACAATTATCAGCTCTTCATCGTTCGCAAAGCGAACTCCACCAAAGTCCCACATACGCCTCTAAGCCTAGTCATATGCTACTCTGTTTAATTAGTCGTGCTTCTCAGTTGAGATCACGCGACCTTCCACTCAACGAACCTTTATCAATAATTGCTCACTCTAATGGAGAAGAGTGACTAATCCGACACAATAATTGCATCGACCACAATATCAACACTTCATCATAACCTTCAGCCTAACCGACCATTAAGTCCATTACCGGCTCACCGGTCATCTTTACCCGTCTATCACTTAGGAGCAACAAGATTCGCTCATCTGTCACCACATAAGAAGTATTTACCGCAATGCTCTTAAACTTCGACTTTCACAACCGTCGAATTACTATCACCCGTTGATCACTATAGTAATCTCCACTGCTTCCAGGGGTATCTCACGGGCACCCTAAGCACAAAGTGATTACATCATCACCGGAGTTGAACATTACACTAGCAGGTATAAGAAGGCACCTGACGCAGTGTCATGCAGACTCCCACCATAATCTACCGAGATGTAGAAACTCGATCTTTGGGTTCCATACACCCGATGTTACCCATCTCTCCACAATAATGACCCGAAATCATACCTACCCGATAAACCATACGGGTTATTGTCTCATCAAAAGTTTCTAGAGATCATACGCTACCCGCAATTTCTACAAGGCCAAACGGCATAGCCTAACGAAACCTTTTATCTAACACTAAAGAGATGCTTGCAAACACCAAGTCTTACACCCTTCCACCCATCGATACAACCACTACTACAAGGGATATTCCATTAGGAATGTTACCCTATAATCCACAACACGCTAACACACTAACGCAATCATCATTATACGTGTCCCACTCCTATGAGTTTAACGACCCGAAGACTCCTTGATTTGCTAATTCTAAGGCGACTCACAACTAGAATCCTGACACGATTCTCTAACCACACACTCTACCGAGTGTAACCCAATACTATAGTCATTAGACTTGTCGCATCCTATTACAGAACTCAAGTCCTCGACGCACACACACGCACACATTAATCGGTCATTCTAGTTACGATGGGTAACTACAACCAATGACAATCTCAATAGTTCACCCACTACTTAGGGTGACTAGGCACGCGCCGAACTCGTGAGTTCGCTCACTCACATTACCTAACCGAATCCACCGTAACACTTTCGAATCACAATGAACCCGATGTGAAAACAAGCACATCACCCGAGACAACTATATCCTGGGAACCAAATAAAGATTCCTAATTCGTCCCGAATCTACCCCGACCATGCTACGTTTCCTCCGTTTGGTACTCGTCATGTCATGCTTGGTGTCAAGATACAATTTCGTAATAATGGTGATCAGTCACTATTATAATTGCGTACCTTACCATTTCCACATGGCCACACAAAGTACGTTACCCGGACTAGCGCAACATTCACATAAAACAACACTCGATAACTCCTAGTACCCGAATAACCAATGTCCTTACCGTAAACTTGATCACTCAAACCGACAAACATCCTAATCTCTCCAATAGATTCGTCCCTAGGACACCGCACCAAATGATACATGTATATACACCTATATACAATATAATAATAACTGCACATAATCAAAATCGCAATGTCATCCCACTACTTAAGGATCTATCGTCAAGCAACCTCCTAGTTAACCTACTACTTTATGCAACTATCTATCTATGGCACAAGCACAAATACCAATTAAGGCCCCGCATATCCACATGTCCTTGTTAGTGTACCTACGCTAAGGCACTAACTATTATCATCCCGACCCGCATTCCTACAAGTCCGCATACACTTCCACACCGTCAAGTCTAAGTCTAGGCACCTATCACAAAGTTACCTAGATCCCTTAGACCATGCTCTGATACCACTTGTAACGACCCCAAAATGTAACACGAGAAAACACATGTTTCTTTTTTTAAGACAGTTTGGGACCGGACATATATGCGCGGCACGCACGTGACCGCGCGGCGCACATGTGATGCGCGATAAGCCTTATAACACAAAACAGGATCAGCATTTTCTTTTAAGGTAAACGCCAAATTTTGCAACAAAGCGAATTCTATTTTACATATACCTATTTCACGACGTACAAGGTCAACGTACAACAAATGTATATAAGTTTACAAAACGGTTTCAATAACCCATACAACTAAATGGTGAAATTTCTACCCAAATATACATTTAGACGAGTTAGGACTCTATAACCCAACCCGATACCAAGAGCATAATCTCGAGGACCACTAAATCCCCAATCCGCGTCCAAATATCCAAAAGCTACCCCCATCGAGCCCAAGCGCTCCTACGCATGTAGTCTAACAACTAGCTAGCTTCACTATCACAATACCTGTAAAAAGGTAAACAACGAGACGTGTAAGCATAAAGCTTAGTGAAAGCAATAATTATACATATACATATATAATCTACTTACTTGCATACACTTACACAAATACCGCATACGAGCTAGCAATTCAACAACCATGCAATCACAATGCAAAAACTAAATATCCGCAATTCACAATAAGCTAGCATCGCCAATAGCATGTAGTTCACAGTTTAATATGCCAATACAAAACTCACACAACCACGGTTAACCAATAGTACAAGGGAATGGTGCTCGCGAAGGACCATCGATGTTCATAATATCCGTTAGTGTACTGAACACCTCGCATCGCTAACCCCCAGGTGGTGTCTTAACACCGCGACTAATCCACCCATCACAAAAAAAGTAAATACATTACATATACGTATAATTGTTCCACTCACCATGGAATGCCCGCACAAGTCATGTATAACATGATCTCTATCCTCAAATCCGAGCAAGTAACCACCTATATCACACATAGACATAATATACACATAAATATACATTCTCTAAAAGAAAATTCGACACAATCATTCTTTAGCCGAGGGAACACACCTTGCTCAACAAATCCCGCCCATTTAACACCTAATAGACACAAACCAATTACCACCTCGGGTAGTAATTCAAACCCACTATACAGTGTACAATTTAACTCAAATTATACTTGACACCAAGTAGACCAACCTAGGTCCTGACACTAGATTACTACTTAGGTAGTGATCTTTTCAAACCGTCATTTACACCAAAATCACAACACGTGCAATATTGACTCATATTGCTTTTGACCACCTTTGACTTACGTTAAAGTATCATTTAAACCTAAAACTACTTCTCATGACAATTACATTCAAAATTGTCATTTAACGCTTAACACAAGTGTTCAACCACCCATTTGACCAAAGCTAGTGTCATTACCAAGTTTGACCCAATTCAATTTTACCCATTTTGACAAAAGTCACAAAAAAACCTATAATCACTAACGGTTAGTGATTATATTTCTAAAACACCAATTAACACCTAAACCAAGTATTTACATACTTGATTCACCAATCTTGACTCAAAACTTAGTTTGACACTAAATCAAAGTCAACACCCATTTTGACTAGCAAACAAGTTCCTATGAACATCAAAACACTAACACACTTATTACCTAGTGATTTAACACAAAAACCAAGACAAATGCTTCCAAATTCGTCATCAAACCCTAAACCCACAACAATCGGGTTTACTTACACAATACATACAACAAAACCCCCAAATTTCACAAGATATTGGTTTATAATCCTAACTAGCACAAACCCTAACTAGAAGTGTAATTAGATAACAAAATTCGGATTAATTGTTACCTTAACACCAAAACAAGCTCTAGTAGTTAGTAACACCAACAAGCAACAAGAATCATACCCGATTGGGCAAGAATCACCTTCTTCTTCACAATTTGAAGCTTCCTCTCTTTAGAACTTTCTCACTCTAAGTTAGAGGTGGAAGGATGAAGATGTGGATAAGAAATGAGCTCCAGATGAGCCTTGAGTCAGTTTTGTGGCCAAAAACCCGACCTCAAAGTGAAAAGACCAAAACACCCTCTTAAAAAACTTAAAATAACGAAGCTTGCTGTCAGCTACTTTTGCGCGCCTCGCATATAAACGCGCACCGTGCACTACAACTGAAAAGAAAGACATCACAGTTTTCTGATGTAATTTCTGAAAATGTATAAGTGTTAGGTTGACTTTTAGTGGCAGTTTCTGATGCACACATTTACTGACACTTTCGAGAACACTTTCTGATGCATAAAAATTTTGGGTCTTACATTACAAAGTCGGTTACCGAAAGAGGGTTATTCAAAGGCATTGAAGTTGGAAATGAGAAATTACTTGTTTCGCATCTACAATACGCGGATGACACAATATTTCTTGGAGAATGGAATCGTACGAATGCATATAATCTACAAAACCATCTTAAATTCTTTGAATTAGCTTCGAGTTTAAAGGTTAATTTCCATAACTGCTACCTTTATGGAATTGGGGTTAATATCATAGATGTTCAAAACATGGTGTCTCATTTGGGTTGTCAAGTTGGAACCTTCCCGTTCACATATATAGGGCTTCCAATCAGTGCGAGAATGAATAGCTTACATAGTTTGAACACGGTTATAGACAAGATCAAAGATAAATTGTCGATTTGGAAAATGTGAACGTTGTCATTTGGTGGAAGATTGATTCTTATAAAATCGATCTTTGATAGTCTACCATTGTATTATTTCTCACTCTTTCGTGTCCCACCGCGTGTGTTAAAAATACTTGAGTGTGTGAGAAGTGTGTTCTTTTAGGGGGGGTCGGATTCGAGGACCAAAATTTCTTGGGTTGAATGGGACAATGTTATATCTTCTTATGATAGCGGGGGGTTAAACATTTGTTCTTTAAAAAAAATAATGTTTTGGCTCTATTAAGGAAATGGTGGTGGAGGTTTAAATCCGAAACCAACTCTCTTTGGGCTAAAATTATTCGAAGCATTTATGGTACGTGTGGAGGTTTAGATTTAGGGTGCGAAGCAATTCTTACCTTACAACCATCAATTTGGCGTTCTATTCTTTTGACAGGTCATGAAATCCAAGGGTTTGGGATTCCTTTTCTCAACTCAATTGTTAAAAAAAAAAAAAGTCAGTGTGAGATCTTCAGCAACATTTTTGGACGAAGAATGGGGCAGTGGAACTAAATTGAGGAACAAATTTGAGCGGCTCACAGGTATCGATTAGAAATTAACGACATGAATTTGATTTGGAAGTGGGAGTGGTCAAGAGAATCGTCGGGAAGAACTGTTGGCGAATTGACTAATCTGTGCAATCTTATTTCAGGTTATTCATTCTCTGATGGCAATATCGACGAATGGAAATGTATGTTATCTCAAGATGGTAAATTCACTCTTAAAAAACTATGTTTGTTGATTGAAGAAAAAACACATTCGGGTATCACTAATGCTATGGAATCTATGCGCAACAATTTAGTTCCAAAAAAGCTCAAAATTTTTGTTTGGAGAGCGGCCCAAAAACGCCTTCCAACAAAGTTCGGGCTTGATAAACGGGGCATAGATTTACATATTATGGCCTCGAGTCTATGAATCACACGCTTCGTTTTTGAAAATATACGTTTGACTTATGGGCTCGAGTGTATGCATGGTGGGGCTTCACAAGTATGCCCAATCAGAGTTTAAACGAGATTTTGCGTTGGAATGGTTCGACTCCAATGTCTAAGTTAGGCAAAAAGGTTTGGAAAGCGGTCGAATGGGTATACGCTTATTATATATGAAAGAATAGGAACAACAAGGTTTTTCGTGGTACGAGTTGGAATATCCGGGTGGCTTTAAACGAGATTCAAATCAAGTCTTTTGAGTGAATTTCACATCGTTTGAAAAGAAAAAATTTAGATTGGTTGTCTTGGATTGACGACCCTAGTAGGTGTTTAAGATTAATGTAATGTAACTAAAATCATCGTGTGGGGTTTTCCATCTTTCCAAACCTTGTGTAATTTGTAGATATTATGGGAGATTATCCCTCATACTGATTGTATAGTGTGTTTCTTGGTAATAGAATTTTGCCTGCCTTTCAAAAAGAATATGTAAAAGCAATGATAAATGGAAGGATAAGCTAGTAGAATAGCTTGCATATAGATGGAGTTATACTTTTTTATAACATACATGCAAAGGCTGGTAGACGATTTCACACCTTAGTTGGGGGTTGAAGGATCCTGTAACATGCTCTAGGAGTTGGTTTTTAGTTAAATTTGTAAGTAACTAGAAGAGTTTGGGTAGTTACTTAGTTACTAAGGGTGCGTTTGATAAAACTGAATGATTTAGCGCTGAATGGTTCAGAATGTGAATGGTTCAGAGCCTTTAAATAAAGGTTGTTCTGAATGAAAATAAGCTGTTTGATAATCATCTTAAATTAAAGATATAAATTGAGTAAAATTACCCGATTAACGCGCCTAAATTACCAATTTTTCTGGTTTTAACTTTATTAATCGAATTTTAATATGATTACTTGAGGAGTTGTAGTGCTTGTTAACATGCTCTAGGAGTTGGTTTTTAGTTAAATTTGTAAGTAAACTAGAAGAGTTTGGATAGTTACTTAGTTACTAAGGGTGAGTTTGATAAAACTGAATGATTTAACGCTGAATGATTCAGAATATGAATGGTTCAGAGCCTTTAAATAAAGGTTGTTCTGAATGAAAATAAGCTGTTTGATAATCATCTTAAATTAAAGATATAAATTGAATAAAATTACCTGATTAACGCGCCCTAAATTACCAATTTTTCTGGTTTTAACTTTATTAATCAAACTTTAATATGATTCCTTGAGGAGTTGTAGTGCTTGTTATATAATTAAGTTAAGAGTTTAAGGGGAAGATATACAAACGACCAAATTTATAATGGTTAGGAAGAATGTTAACTAAACTACTTTAATCTACTACTCACTTCACCAATTGAAAGTTAACTTCGCTAAGAATCTCCAATTGTGGTGTAGGGCAAATTACAACACAAAGATTAATCTTTCTATCCTTCGAAAGACTAATACCAAGTATCATCAAGATTAAACTCAATATGTACAAAAAGAACCTTCTATTTGCAAAGCCCTTTGTGAAGATTGAATACAAAGTAATCACAAAGAAATAGTACTAGTTGTCCGTGCAAGAACTCTCAACTAACTACTTTCAACACACTTGTAAAAGTATACCACAAGGAAATCTCAACTATTTACTATCAACACTCTTGTGATAGTACTATACAAAGATTTGTAATGAAGGAGTAGTTTACAAATAATTCTAACTAATTATAAAAATTTACTATCAACACTCTTCTTACATCGCCTTCGTAACTACCAAATCTACAAAATAAAGCAAATAAATGCCTAATTTGGCGATAAACTTTGTAACTTTATTGTTTTTGGGTTTAATATTGAGGGTAAAAACGCGAATTTATAGACGATATCAATGCACGAAGCACATAATTCGACTGTGGAGGTGAAGATGAAGGTCGTGGTGAACGGTGTGGTGATGGCGATGAACGGGGAAGTGGTGGTGATGATATTGTTGGTGGTGGTAATTGGTGTGGTAATGGCGATGAATGATGAAGTAGTGGTGATTGCTGTGGTGGTCATGATGATCCTATTGGTGGAGATGATGTTGGTAGTGAACCTTGTGGTAATGGCGATGAACGATGGTAGTTATTGGTGTGGTGGTTGCGATGATGGTATAAACAAATCTATATTTTTAATGGTGGTGATGAGAATGTCTGGTGGTGATGATGTTGGTGGTGGTGATGGTGGTGATGGTGGTATTCATGCACGAATGTGAGACTAGTAAGTTAGAATGATATACATTCAATACCCGAGTTTGGCTTTTAACGTGTTGATAGTCAACAAAAAATAAGAAAACAGTGAGATTTGGGACCTCAATTTTTCCTTTTAAGATCTCGATAATCGAAAAAATGTCATGAAATCTTATCATCAATATCTTTATCTTATCATGTCCAATACGCACTACGCACGGACCAACACGCACAGTGTGTAGTACACGATTCATGATGCGCGTGGGGTTATATAATAGTGTAACCATTAACGATTCCCAATCACCACGCTTCTCGCACCAAGTTACATACATCATGCGTGGTGCGTGAGGCGTGTTTAGAGAGCATTTTTGCAATTAACATCATTTGAGGGCATAATGTTAAGCAATTTGAGAAATGGGGGCATTATACCAATTTCCCTATAAACAATGATGTTATCGTGTAAGAAAGGGCCTTTGCATTTCAGCGATTGAGATGTGATGGACATTGGACAATGAAAGTCCAAATATGTGAAATGGGCCTTACTGTGTACATGTGTACAGTACCAGATAAACTACAAAAATTGAAAAACTTAACAAAGTGTCAATAAATACAAAAAAAAAAAAAAAAACAAATACACATGATGCCATATCCAATAATTTCAAGGCTCAGGAGATTTTTACATGCCTTATTGGCATATATCTGTATCTACATTTTTTTTTTTAACAGCAGTTTTGGATCATCTAAGGAGGACTAACCACCCACGCGATCATCTCGCACAGTGGCATAAGCCGTCACCAACTGCTGCCAAGATGAAAACTCGAGCCAATCCAAGGGCATGGTCGTTAAAATCCCCTCCCCGCTACCCTCACAACACATTGTGCGAAAGCAACCTTGGGTGGATTTCAAAATCAGGGGATAACCTTATGTACAATGTTGTTGTCCCATGGAGTCGAACTCCTAACCTCTAAGAAAGAGCGTCTACATTTTTCTAAACATGTGTTGGTAGTATCTTTGTTTAAGTTCCTCCTTAGAGATCTTAATTTTCTCCTTATAAGAATATAATAACCATACGAAATTTCTATTAGTATATGACCTGTGATATACATATTGGGTTGCTGATATTTCAATCGCATGAAAATGACATGAACACATATTAACAATCATGTCATATTTTAAAGGAAATTAGACGAGTTTAATATATTCAAGGACATGCCCAAAAAGGTAAAGTAAAAGACCATATTTCTCAATAAAGGAAATGTCATTTTACCATTGTCCGTAAAGTATTATGATTTCAATTTCAATTTTGCGTGTAGAAAGGATTTGAATTTAAAAATAAAAAGTAGAAATTGAGGTAAAATCTGATCACATATGCATTCATGTAGGCGCCACCTCATCAAATATTGTTAGATGGCAGCTGCTGGTACTATTTTCCGTCTAGCGGTTAAAAGGTACCAGTACAATACTAGAACTGCCTAGCGTGGAGAAATTTGTTGCCGACTAATGTTTACCCTCGGGATAAGATCCCTGTAGACCCGGAACACGGATGATATTTCCATGGGCGTGGCCTTATCAGTCTTTGGACCAGACTGAGAGGGGTCCGTCTAGCGTTCTATTGCTAAGCGGTGAAGGTTCTAGAGTGAGAAAGTGCTATGTGAGAGAGAAAGTGTACCCTCTGACAAGTGACTGAACTCTTAAATGTGGCGACCCAGCGGGTCTATTTATAGGTGTAGAATGTTCGAAATTTTCGAGAACACGTGTCAGATGCTGATTAATTTGATTATGCGAAATATCCGCAACCGACTTTGGCTTGGGCTGACGTGGCTGTGTGTCGCTCACGCACCTATGCAAGGGCTTAATCATCGAAGCTGCCTTCAGGGCTTATGCATGATGCTAGGCGGCCTGGCTGAGCGCTGAACGGTTGTTAACAAAAATTGTTGTTATTGCTATCTTTTATGCCTTTCAAGCCTTTCTTTTATGTAAACATGATGCTTTTATGCGTATATCCCCTACGATACACATTAACTCCCCCAGTTTAATATCTTTATTTTTGTAAAAAATAAAGTCATTAAACTAGAAAAAAATAAAGAGTACCTTTTTCCTCGAAAACATACATCTGCTTTAGCCGTCTGCTATCTGACGCGATGTGACCCCAAATGATGATTTTTTGCACCAAAAATCCCTAACTTTGATTTAAATGTTTTAAGTAAATAATTTTTTGAATTTTAAATTGATCCCCAATTGATCTGATCCCTACACGTGTCGCAATGATCCATACCTTTTCAAATTTCCCTTTGCCTATAAATACTACGTCTAAACTTTCATTATCTTTTTTCCAAAACTTTTAAACTTTTCAAAGGATTCACTTGTTCAAGCAAACCGAGGGATTTATCAGTAAAACATGTGCAAGGTTAGTATTTGTCTTATTTTTTTCTCTATTTCTGCTTTTTTGATTTGCTACCATGGCCAAATCAACCAGTACGTCTTCTCAAAAGGAGAATCGTGATGTTAGTACCATTAAATCGAGCATGAAGGAATCAGAATTAGATGAATTATGTATAACATATAAGAATTTAAGCCCGTTGAATCCAATCGTTCCTTTGCCTTCTGATAGAGCCAACATCCCTCTTTCTAAGATGATTACAATGTACAAATTACAAATTACCGTAGGAAACCTACGTATTCCCCCTTCCGATTTTTTATAAAAAGTTCTTGCCCATTACGGGAATGGTCTTATCCAAATACACCCCTTTGGCCTTCAAAAGGTCATTTTATTTGAAATGTATTTTAATTTTTTAAATAGGAAACCTAGTGTATATATTTTTCATGAATTATCTCGGACTCGACTAGTTAGCCAATGTTGGTATACGTTTCACTGCAAAAAAGAGAAAAGTTTTGTGGGTGATAAAGAATCATCTTTAAAGTTCTGGAAAGAACCATTTTTCTTTGTTGATGAAAAAATTATTCAAGAGAGATGGGCTGGCGTTTGCAAGTGGTCTAAAACCAAAATTGGCGTCAGCAAGGCTCTCACGTTGCCTGAAGGTGGTAAAGAGATGGTAGAATCATTGAAAGCTTTAAAACTTCCTCAAAGATCATATGTTGATATGGAAGCAATTTTGGTTCTCTGTGGTATGAGCTGCAACTGGCGTACTGGGTATATGCCAAAACTTCGGTTGAAAGGCCATGATAGGCTCCTTTATTATTATGCTATGCTTCAATGTGTTATTATAATGTATATATGTCTCTTATGTTTGTTGTTTATGTATGTTGTTGTTGTTGTTGTTGTTTGCATTTGCATTGTTTATGCAGAAGAAGATATGAAGATGTATGAAACGTTCAGTCAGCATACCTTTGATGATATTGTTGTTAAAGAACGTCCTAAAACAGCTGAGGAGCTCCAGCCGGAAAAATAAAAGGCTGTTGAATTTGAAAAACAATTAAAAATTCCTGAACGGACACCGAAAAAGGAGTGTGTAGGCGCTGAACAACCCACCCCTGAGATTAAGATTCTGGATATTACCCCTTCACCTTCCGCGTCCAAAAAATCAGCTAAACGCTCTAAGCATGAAGGGAAATGACCTGTGGACACTATTACTCCGTCCAAGAAGCAAAGGAGTATGTATTTTATTTATTTGTTGCTGTATTTTGTCATTTTTCCATTATGCTGATGTTTAATTTGTTAACCAGGGTTGATTCTTCCATATAATGATGAGGAAGCTACAGGTGATGGTGATGATAATGATGATGCTGATGATGACGAATTCGATGAGAGAACTGCTTATTCTCCACCATTCTTCTCAACGGGTCCTGGCACTACTCAATCTTCTTCTTTTCTTCCCCCATCCTCCGTTCCGCTAGCCGGATTGAGACATTTATTGACGATCCTTGTAATAGATTTGACAGCTTTATTGATTTTCTTAAGGTTACTGCTTACTAGAAATTAAGTCTTTTGTTATTAATGACTTGCTAGTTATACTTATACCGTAAATTATATGGTTCTGTGCAGGCAAACTCAATTGTTGATCTTTCTTCATCACTATCCACCCTAACACTAAATCAAAGCCTTCAATCTACCGCTGCTTCACTTGTGCTTCACACCCATCATGTGTTGCATAGCCTCAAGATGCAACAAGCCCAAGAAGCTATTGTTGCCAATACTACGAGGAATGCGGCAAAGGTGAAAAAGTTGGAGATTGAAGTGCAAGATGTGCACAAGAAATGGGTTATTGCTTATGATCTTGTGTAGAAGAAAGAGGAAGCCCTGAAGGTTGTTGTTTGTACGATTTAGCAGCTGTAAGGTACCAGTACAAGACAATAGCTGCTCAGCGTATGGCGTATAATGTTGATTGTTGTTTGCCCTCGAGAAATTATCTCTGCAGACCCGGAACACGGATGAATGATCCGTGGGGTGGCCTCAATCAATCTGAGGATCAATCTGATATTGATCCGTATAGCGTATTGCTGCTAAGCGGCTAGTGTATGTTTAGAGTGAGAAAGAACTGTGTGAGAGAGAAAGTGTACTTCTCTCTGACTGAAGTTCAGATCAGAATGATGTGAAATGTGGTGACCCAGGGGGTCTATTTATAGGCGTAGAATGTCCGAAATTCACGGGATACACGTGTCAATCACTGAATGGTTCTGTTACGTGAAGTTTCCGGAATGTTGGTGGCATGTGCTGACATGGATGCGTGCCATTCACGCGCTGAGTTAAAGGGCTTATGCATAGAAGCTGCCTGCAGGGCTTACGCTTGACGCTGGGCGGCTTGCTGAACGCTGGACGGCGAACACTTAGAACTGCCAAATTTCGTTATGTTTTGTATTGCTTGATGCATTTTTTTATACAAAAATGGTGTTTTTATGCGTGTATCCCCTAGGATACACCATTAAGTCCCCCCAGTTTAATGTCTTTATTTTTGTAAAAAATAAAGTCATTAAACTAAAAAATAAAAGATGCCCTTTTTCCTCGAAGACACAAAACTGCTGTATCCGTCTAATTTTCTGCTCTGACGTCACATTACCAATTATGAATTTGCCCCCAAAATCTTTTTGATTTATTTTCAAGATTTAAATTGCTTGCTCTATTGATCTGGCCTATACACGTGTCTCAATCTCATCCCTTTATTATCCATTTACTTGACTATAAATAGCCCGGCCTTTTACCGTTTTCCTCTTTTGAAAACTGATTATTTGCTGTGAAGATATCTTGCAATTTATTCATTTTAGCAATCTGTGAAGTGTAAGGTCAGTGATTGTTCATCTTTTCTTCTGTTTGAATTTTTATTTTTTTGCACTACCATGACCGAATCCAGCAGCACGTCTTCTCAAAGAGACAATCGTGACGTTAGCACCATCCCTTCCAGTATTACTGAAGCCGATGTAGAACAGTTATGTAGAAAGAACAGATATCTTAGATTGTTGAATCTTATTGTGCCTTTGCCTAACGATAGGGCCAATAAACCTCCGAAGAAGATGATTACCCTCTATAAATTGCAATTAACTGTAAGAAACCTCCGTATTCCTCTTTCTTCCTTTCTTCAATAGATTCTTGCCCACTATGGGATAGGGCTTAGTCAAATTCATCCATTAGGTTTACAAAAAATTATTCTTTTTGAAATGTACTGTAGAAGATATCCCCAATGTGAATATTTTCCATGAATTATTTAGAACTAGATTAGTTAGCAAATGCTAGTATACATTCGATTGTAAGCCGAATAAGGCTTTTACTGGGGTGAAGGAAAGTTCTTTAAAAAACTGGAAAGATCCCTATTTCTTTGTCAATGAGAGGGTTGTTCAGGATGCCTGGGCATGTGTTCGTGGTTGGAGAAAAACTACCATAGGAGTTAGCAAGTCCACCATATTATCTGATGATGAAAGTTTTATTCTTGACACCTTGAAGACGTTCAAATTTCCACAAAGGTCATATAATGATTATGAATCCATATTGGTTCTCTGTAAATTTGAATAACAATTGGCGTGCTGGATATGCACCGGTGCTGCGCTGGGAAGGCCGTGGTAGGCACCTTTATTGATATATTCTGTTCTTTATTATGTTTTCCTGAGTTGTATATGTTCTTATATATGTTTCTGCTTGTTTGTATGTTACTTGATTGCAGAAGAAGAGATGCAGGTTTACAGAACCTTTAAGAAGACCAATCTTGATCCCTTGATTGTTTCTGAACGGCCCAAAACTCCTGCTGAAATCGAGGCTGATATAGCCAAAGATGCTGCATTTGAGGAACAGCTGAAGAGCCCAGAGCGGCCTGTTGATGGGGGAGATGGTGCAACCATCTCCTGATATTGAAATCATTGAGTCTATTCCTGATCCGTCCAACGCCAAGAAGACTGGCAAAAGTTCTAAACGTGCTGGGAAACGTCCAATGAGTGAGGCTACTGAAAAGTCAAAGAAAAAAAGTATATTTCATGCTTATATTGTTTGTTTATTTTCTTTTTAAAATTCACAGTATGCTTATTTATGTTTGTTCATCACAGAATTGATTCTTCAAAGGGATGATGATGAAACCACTGCTGGTGGTAATATTACTGAATTTGCTGAGGTTGAAGAAGATGATAATGACGATGACAATGATAAAGAATCTGAGGATGATACTTTTGAGACTCCCCCCTTCAACACTCTGCGCACTCCCAGAGGAACTGACACAACACAATCCTCTGCATCTACCCAACCACCATCTATATCGCTAGGCGGTTTACAGGCTTTTCTTGATGATCCTGCCAATAAATCTGATAGTTTTGCTGAGTTTTTGAAGGTAATCCTTATAAGATTTATAGGCTAAGAACACCATTTCACTAATAATTGTTTTCTTATCATAATTACTGTATTCTTTGTAGGCAAGCACCATTACTGATTTGTCCTCCTCTTTGTCCACCATGACCTATAAGCAAAGCTCTTAGTCTACTGCTGCAGCATTAGTGCTTTTGAATCAACATGTGATTTATGATCTTAAAATGCAAAAAGCTCATGAAACTATTGTTGCCAATGCTGTGCATAATGCGACCAAGGTGAAGAGGCTTGAAATTGATTTGGGAGATGTAAATTCAAAGTTGAAGACTGCAAAGGATGCTGTAAAAAAGAAGGATGACCTGGTGGAGGTGGTGGAAGCAAAATGTGTGTCGGAAAGGGTAGAGAAAGAAAAATTCATGGAAGAGAATGATAAGCTGGTGAAGAGTAATGAAGAGCTGAAGAAGGTGCTGGAGGAGAAGAATCGGTTGTTGGAGGAAAAGATTGTTGCTGCTGCTGATGCTGAAAAAAATTTTACTGATTTAAAGGCTGGTGTCCCTGGTCTTGTGCATAGGGTGTTGAGCTCTTCACTTGTGGGTCAGACTTTTGATAGGTATCTGGTGGCATCTACAGAAAGTGACCTTTCAGATGCAATGGAGGAGATTTTAAATGCTCTACCTGTGAGGCCTGACCCTTTACCAGCTACTATTGCAAAACACATAAACCTAATGCTGGTGCCAAACTGCAGGTGGCCATAGGTGAAGTAACTTCTCTGAAGATTAACTCTTTAGAAGAAATATGTGCTAGGGAAGATGTGTCTATTAAGGACATCTTAGATGTGCCTATTTGAAAAGATAACTAATCTGTAATAATAATGTGTAGCATCTTTACACTGATATTATGTATATATTCAGTCCTTTTAGTTAATGTTGGCATTTTTGTTGCTTTCCATGATTGGCGTATCACTGCTATATGCGTTTAACCATTGCAAGCTCTTAAAAAGCTTAGATTTCATATATCACATCATATGAAATGATTTTTGCCTTAAACTGATTTTTGATGTTGTACATGAATTGGACTGTCATCCGTCATCCGCTGTCTGTAATGCATAATTCCTCTTTATGAATCAGAGGTGTACTGCTACCTAAATGGTATTATGTATACAAGCTATTAAAATTGTATACCTGTTTTGTATCGTCATTCAGCAAAACGTAGTTAACTTTGTGATTGTTGTGTAATGAATATATCAGACAATTTATTCGTTCTCCGTTCTGCGTTAGAGAACTTGTTTTATAAAGAAACATTGAGAATTCTCAGACTACTTGTGAAGTAGGATATGAATGAATCATAATGTTGTTATGCAATTTATATGTTATAAAAATTGATAAATCTGTTAGAGAAATTTCTGTTTATGGAATTAACGGTGTTCCGTTTAGCGTGTTGCGCTCAGGTGTTGTGCGGCTTACAAAATACACTTGTATTTTAATTTTTTCTGTTTTCAAGATATAAATGGATTTATACCGTTGTGATAAACCATTCTGTATGTCATGACATTATGAGATCTTTACTTTTGCCTCGGTGCCCTCTAGCGAAGTAAACACTTTACGCTAGCCGATCCCTTGTGTCTATAATGTTGATACAAGAGCTTCTACCATCGGGGACATAAAAATGCCTTGTCTTATGTGGGTAGGTATGAATGCTATGCTTTACATTCGTAACGCGTATTGCGTGAGAAAAATAAAACTTTATTGATAATACTTTGTCACACATACAACATTTTGTGTAACATCTTCGTATAGGGTGATCAAGTCCCAATCAGAAAATTACAAAAAGTGTATTGTGCTATTGTCTGAACTGATGAAAATTAAAAAACATGATTAACAAACTGCTCTGCATGATTAATGCTATTATACTGTCTTCCGTGCAGCGTATTGCGTTCTGCTTTTAAAGCTCCCATTTTTTGGATGGTTTGAAATACCCATTCACATCATTTCTGCTAAATAACTGTTTTGACGGTCCTCCCCTAACAAAGTTATCCCGAGCTTCAAAAACAATTGAATTTTCTCTTGCAGGTCCCACGTACTCAGAGTGTACTACTGCCACACCATTTGGTGTTGGGAACCGCAATTCTGCATGCGGTGTAGAAGTAATTGCTCCAAATTTGCGAAGAGTTCGCCTACCAAACAATGCATTGAATCTTGATCTGCCATCAAGAACTGTAAAGTTCACAATTTCTATTCGGACTAAAGGGTGTGTGCCCAATGTTACATCCAGCTTCACTCTACCAACTGCCTTCATTGATTCTCCCGTAATGCCAGCAATTTTCACGGTCGTGTAGCGAAGCCTATCCTTCACGCTGAACGGATAATCGCTGAAACAATGCAAATATAAAATATCTGCTTCACTACCTATATCAGTATAGATTTGGGGAATGTTTCTGCTTGCAATTACAGCTGAGATAACCACAGGCTCCTCTGACATACGCCAATTTGGAATGGTGTGAAATATGATTGGAGCATACATCCAGTTCTCTGTACTGCGTTCTCTATCTGTTTCATTTTCCTCCACCGTATTCCATATAACTTTGATGTGCATTTCAGGAGTTGGATCCCTTTCATCATTTCTTTCTTCCCTTCTGTTCAATCACGCCGTCCGCCGTGACGCACTTTTCCTTGCCAAGCAAAACGTTTGTTTGGATCATTTCTCCGATACTTTTTTCCTGGTAAAAGATGATTTAACTCCCCAGCCTTAATCTTTGCAATGATCTCTCTCATCAATGACTTTCAATTATCAGTGTCATGTCCATATGCTTCGTGGAAGTCACACCATTTGTCACTCTGTGGTCCCTGACGCTCTTCCATTGGTGGTGGGAGGTGAAAGGTTTCCTTAACAAGTTCTGTGAACAAGATTTCTTTTGGAGTTTTGGTTAATGCCATGATAAGTGGATGCCTGTCTAATGGCTTTCGATGGTGATAATTGTCATTTGGATGATTATTCCCTCTCCAACCGTGTTGCTGTTTCTGGTAATTGTTGTCATAACTACATTGTCTCAGATATTGTCACTCCTGTTCCATTCTCCGCCTTGCTGCCTAAAGTTTCTTTGATAATTACCCACTCTTGGGTATCCCATTTCTCCTGCTCTCAAGTGTTTCTGAGCAATAACCAATGCCTGATGCAATATTTTTGGAACATCATAACGTAAACCATGAATTAATCGTGCAAAACGTCAATGATCAAGACAAAATATAAACCCTGAAACAAGCTGAGACTCTGGTATGTCTGGTATTTTCTGACACTCAATGGTATAACGCTTCATGAAATTACTCAGTGATTCATTTTGATGCATTGTTATCTCATGTGCATCAAGATGTGACAACGTGCAGCTTCTCAAACTTTGATATTGCATCACAAATTTCGCCCTTAAATCAAGAAAACTGGTAATACTCCGTGATGGTAAACTAGTAAACCACTCCCTTGCCATTTTCTACAATACTATTAGAAACATATGGCACGTAGTTTCATCTTCCCAATGCTGTAACCTCATAACATCTTCAAACTGTAGTGACCCGGAAATTTCCGATCAAATTTAAACTTTATTCTGATACGATTTTAATCCGATAAGCAAAATATGTAATGTTGAGTCTAGAAAATGTTGGAACAATGTTCATATATTAAATTACCCTTTGACTATTCTCGACGATTCACGAACATATATGTGTAAATAAATATGTATATATATATATATATATATATATATATATATATATATATATATATATATATATATATATATATAGGTAAATATAAATATAAGTATATATATAAAATTTTAATTTAATAATGTACACTTTAATCATTGGAAATGAGAATGTATAGTAATATACAAGATAATAAAGTGGTTATTAAATTAAAATTTTATGTAAATATATATTATCTCTATAAAGAAGTATTATGATACTGGTATATATAATAAGAGATAAATATTATATGTATTTTATATATACATTAAATTACAAATCTAAAATATAGTTATTATATTAGTACTTTCATTATTACTATTAATATTTATATTATTATTTTTATTTTTATCATTTATTTGTATTAATATTAATAGAATTATTATTACTAAAATATTTATACTTAATAATTATTACTAATATTTTTATAAGAACAAAAGGGAAAAATCATATATACAGATACAAAACAGTTGAATATCAACATCAGCCTTTTATCAATTTTGTTTTCTGTCTACAATTTGATTCCAAACAATAACAAGATAACAAATTCTGTTAGTAAATTCGTACGCCTTTATATTTTTTATCTTTCTTTTGTTTCTGATTACAAGTGTATCGAATCAGTTGAGCTATCAAACAAATGTAAATGGGGTCAATCGAGCTATAATAATATCATTGATCCTTTATGTAACCTACTGCTTCTGCTCATAAACCCAACTCAAAACATGTGTGTTACTTCAATCACCAAACCCTTCGAAACCTGATATCCCTTGTTTGCTTACGAGATGCTACTATCTAACCACCATCAACTCTTTATATTCATATATACCTACATATCAATAAAGATATCAACTCACCTCGCCATCACACCAACGATACACGAACAATGCTTGTTGCTCCTGATTCTATCATGAACCACAACCACCATCTTTTATTCCTTAAATTGTGTTCTTCGATCAACAAACAAAACTAACACACCTTTGTCGTAATTCCTGTTTTTGCTGCAACCATAAACCGTTTCCATATCTTTTTCTTTCTCTCTAGCTCTCTCTCATAACTTTGAATCACCACCACCACCATTGAGAATATCTTCATGTTCCTTTGTTCTTAAACTGCAACTGCAATTTCTTCTAGCTCGCTATACATATATTTTTTTTGTTTGATAATCGAAACCCACAAAAGCTTGTTAAAAACCGTGTTCTTTTTATAGCATCTATAACCGAAGGAGGTTAATATAGATTGATGATGATTACACGTCCTTTATCTTTTCCCTGGTGACCGATACCTTTTGAACAAGTAAACCACTTGTATTAGTGTAATTACATAAAATATACTTTTTCTTTTTGAAGTGGCCAATTCGATAAACCCCACCACACTTGTATTCTTTTGGCTAAAATACTTGAATTCTATTCCTTCTGTTTGTACAACTAAAGCATTATTAACCCACGATGCAGCAGCCTTATTTCTTTTTATTGTATGGCCGACCACTATCATCTTTATAGGTTAGTGGTTGTTATTTAATTGAAAGAATCAAGTACAAATTCCTAACGTGAAATCCTGCTGGACATATGATGTGTATATGATGATGATTAGCCGACAGATAAAGCAACATGGTGACCAGTCATCAATATTTTTGTGTTCTCTTCCTGTTTCGGTTACAAAACTTAAATCCATAAAGAAGATATACAGCGAATTTCAGAAAGATGATGATCGATTATATGAGGTGTATGATAATGACGACTGTAGGGTTGCTTTCCCATTATCTGATAAGCACAATATGTATTTTTAACTCCTAATTTAATTCACCAACACTCTCATGAAACCCCAAAAATCCATCGGTGGTTTTACTTATCATACGTTAACAGGCTTTTGAAGTACAATAAGATTGGGCTAATATTTCAGTTGTTATCTTGGGCCGAAGTGTTATAATGTTGGGCTTATGAAACTGCTTGGGCTGAATAAATCGGTTGCTGTGCTGCCTTGGCATACGAAACCAATGAAACAACTTTCTGCTGCTATATAGTTTTCGGTTCATGTGATAAATACAAATGATGATTAAGTTAAATTTATAAGATGAAGATGATGGTTATATAAATCGGGTTAAATAAATAGTGGGTTAGATTAAGAACAAAAAAAAACATGGATGGTTGATTGGTTAGGGGTGTGGATGGTATCCAAGTGGTCACAAGTTCGAACCCGGTTCATGCCATGTTCTTTTTAAAACAAGTTTTTGAGGTAGTAATTATACTTTTGATTATTATTACTTCCTTATTTTCATTATTATTATTATGGTTATGGTTATTGTTGTTGTTATGGTTATTATTATTAGTATTAGGTATTATAACTATTATTATTATTATTATTATTATTATTATTATTATTATAATTATTATTATTATTATTATTATTATTATTATTATTATTATTATTATTATTATTATTATTATTATTATTATTATTATTATTATTATTTATACAAGTATTAAGTATCAATTATTATTATTATTATGATTAGGGTTACAATTACTGTTATTATTATTCTTATTTATATTACTATTAATGTTATTATTAAGTATTAAGTATTATTATCTTTATTATCAATATTATTATTATTATTATTATAAGTATTATTATTATTAATAACATTATTATTATCATCATTATTACTTTTATATTAATAAAATTATTATAACAAATAAATATTTTCCATAAAAGAGCATATTATGTACAACTACCTCAATACATCTAATTATATATATTAAGATTATTTATATAATAGCTATATATAACAAATTATTGATATTTGATATAATATTAAACATATGTATATATAAAATTATATAAACATTAACTATATTAAATATATACAATTAAATATATAAGATATATAGTTTAGGATATAATATATAAATTATTCGAATACGATTATATGTATTAATATACATATGAATGTTATAGGTTCGTGAATCCGAGGCCAACCCTGCATTGTTCAATGTCGTTATATGTATTTTTACTACAAAATACAGTATGGTGAGTTTCATTTGCTCCCCTTTTACTCTTTACATTTTTGGAGCTGAGAATACATGCAAATGCTTTATTAACCGTTTTTACAATATTTATATGCGTGAGTTTCATTAATCCCTTTTTAAATGCTTTTGCAATATATATTTTTGGGACTGAGAATACATGCGCTATTTTTATAACTGTTTTACGAAATAGACACAAGTCATTGAAACTACATTATATGGTTGAATGATCGAAATCGAATATGCCCCTTTTTATTAAGTCTGGTAATCTAAGAATTAGGGAACAAACACCCTAATTGACGCGAACTCTAAAGATAGATCTATCGGGCCCAACAAGCCTCATCCAAAGTACCGGATGCTTTAGTACTTCGAAATTTATATCATGTCTGAAGGAGGATCCCGGAATGATGGGGATATTCTTATATATATATTGTGAATGTCGGTTACCAGGTGTTCAATCCATATTAATGATATTTTTGTCTCTATGCATGGGACGTATATTTATGAGAAATGGAAATATGAAATCTTGTGGTCTATTAAAATTATGAAGTGATTATTTATGTTAAACTAATGAACTCACCAACCTTTTGGTTGACACTTGAAAGCATGTTTACTCTCAGGTATGAAAGAAATCTTCCGCTGTGCATTTGCTCATTTTAAGGATATTATTTTGAGTTGTTCATGACATATTTCAAAAGACGTTGCATTCGAGTCATTGAAGTTTATCAAGATTATTACTAAGTCATTTATAGTTTAGATATATTATGAAATGGTATGCATGCCTGTCAAATTACGATGAAATGAAAGTTTGTCTTTTAAAAACGAATGCAATGTTTGTAAAATATATCATATAGAGGTCAAGTACCTCGCGATGTAATCAACTGTTGTGAATCGTTTATAATCGATGTGGACTTCGTCCGGATGGATTAGGACGGGTCCTTTCAGTTGGTATCAGAGCGGTGGTCTTAGCGAACCATGTCTGCATTAGTGTGTCTAACTGATAAGTCGTTAGGATGCATTATTGAGTCTGGACTTCGACCGTGTCTGCATATCAAAAGTTTTGCTTATCATTTTGTGTCAAAAATTACCTGCTTATCATTCTTAGAGAATCACTTACTTATCATTCTTAGTCTAGACACGTTTTACTGCATTGAATGCATGAATAGTGTATAGACAAAATTCATATCTTAACGTATCTGCTACTTCATATTTTAGCGTATCTGTTACTGTAGATCTTGCCTGATATCTTCCGTAAATTTCTCTGTAATTTAAGGGAACCTGGTACTATATATCCATGCATATTATGCATTGAGAATACCATCCAACTATCAATTGCTGTCACTAAACTCTTCATACCAAAAAAAAAAAAAAAAAAAAAAAATTTCTGAGATCGCGTAAGATGGCCTCTACGAACCAACCAAGTTCATCTGACTCCGAAGATAGCGTGACAGGAGCACACCAACCAATTAACTATCGTGATTACTGGAGAAAATGGGGGTGGGTTCGCGACATACTCACCCTATGGAGAAGGGAAGAAGGTACTCCATATCATGAACCGAATCTACCACCTAACCTTGGGGTACTTGACCCGCTCACCGGCGAACCCGTTCACAACACCGTTTATAACCTTTTTGCAAGAATTTTTCGTCTTGAGGCTACCATTAACGGAAATAGAGGAGATATCCGACCTCTACCTCACACTGATAACCAACCAGGGTTAGTAGAAGAAGTTAGAGAACTCTGAGCTCGAGTATTAACTTTAGAGAGCACGGTACACAATTTACAAGCACCCGCAGTATCACCAACACCAGTAACGTCACCAGCCTCAGCACTAACGGCACCGGTACCACCAACAACCCAAGTTTCAACAATCCATGCCTCAACATCTCATTCTGTATCTCGAGTATAATCATCGTTCTACGTATCGTTCTACATCAATTACTTTCATTCTTCATGGCGATTATGTAATCTCTAATGTTTTAGAAATTATGTATTCTTATTCTAACGGTAAATCAGATGTGTTAATATCATATTAACTCATTAAATCCAAGATTGCATCTGAATAAAACATATATGTATATATGTGTTCATAAAGATTGTAATTAAAAATTCTTTTGTACAAACTGTTAATGGTGAAAATATTTTAACGGGTAGGTAATACCCGAGGAAATATTTAACTTTCATATTAACATGTTATACTGTACATTCTTCGAATCTGATTCAAGTCATTTACTATCCTATTTACATCCACAGATATACGTATCCGTTTACAGCAAAATAACCATTTTCCTTCAATTTCATATTTAAATTTTGACCTATCAGAATCCAACAAGTGGCATAATGAAGAAAACATTGGACAGAATAAAATTTGTTAGAAACAAACAAATTAACTATGAGAAATTCTGTTAAGAATCCACGCTAACAAAATCCTAGCTAACTGTTCCTAGCTAACTGATTACATTTTATTTATCGCAGTTTATTTATCGCAATTTAATTATCGCAATTTTATTTATCGTCATTTAATTCCTGTTATTTACTTTACGCACCTTATTTATCGTCATTTAATTTTTGTTATTTATTTTACGCACTTTAAATATCAGGACACGTATACAAGATTTTGACATATCATATCGACGCATCTATATATATTATTTGGAATCACCATAGACACTCTATATGCAGTAATGATCGAGTTCTCTATACAGGGTTGAGGTTGATTCTATAATAATATATATACTTTGAGTTGTGATCGAGTCTGAGACGTATATGGGTCACGACACGTATTAATTAATTCAAATATGATATATTAAACTATATATGAATTATTGAACTGTCAACTGTGGACTATCGACTGTGGACTAATAAGATTGGACAATTAAAAATGAATTAAAATATTGATTATAACATATGAAACTAAACAATTCTTCAAGTTTGCCACTTGATTTCATCTTAAACCTCATTGTATCTTGACAATTACAATATGCGTTCAAACCTTTCATGATTCTTGAAAACACCTCAATCAAGAGGATGAACCAACCGCACTTCATCTACGGAGGGAAAGATTTATGCATTTAGTTATGCACCTGGAAACTCTCGGCAACTGAGTAAAAGTTTAACACGTAGCCGCGTCAGATCCTTTGGCATTTATTAGCAAAAATAACTTTGCGATCTTTTTTTCAAAGTATCAAATTTTGTCACAGCTTCAGCAAATCAACTTCGACTTTTCGTTCGAAATAACCTTATTATCACCTTGATTATTATGTATGTTCTTTTATTGTTACCGAGGAACCTTCCATATTTTACCATATTACTAGCAGACGTACCAGCAACCTCGTTGCTTCTTGGTTTAAATCTCTCCGATAAATCATTATATTTCTTCATTGAAACCCTATCATATACTCATCCGCATCTTGTAACGAGAATTGCCATAACAATTACCGGGAATCAGCAATCAGTACTTTGAAAACTCACAGCATATCTACATCAACAGTTATATATAAGACATTTATCTCTTAGAATTATGATCTCTCATTCTGAAATTCTGAAAAGCACTCAGTCACAAATCAATACTCTGAATGTTGAAAAAGCTGAATGTAGCAGCATAAACTGTTGATAACCGTAAACGACCATAATCATCGAAAGTTTGATGATAAAGAATAGTATGTTGGAAAAGCTCAGAAAAGTTGGAACTGGAAAACGGATTGAGCTAACCATGAAGGAGATCAATGACAAATACTAGGACCAAACCCTATATTCAAAGAATCCAGGTAATTCTCGATCCGATGAAATCTTTAGAGAATATCTTGCTCCGAAGTTATGTTAAAATCTTGCGGAAAAATCTTTCTCCATCAACCATCGAACTTAGAAATTCCAAAATATCATCATCAATATCTTCGATATTTCTGAGGATATTTTCATAAATATTCTCGTCCGAAATTATATACCTCTTCGTACTTCCTGTGTATCATTATATTGGAAACATTCAATAGAAAATTTAGTACCAAAAAGCAGATTATGCGAAACTATGAAGAACGCCGTGGACAAATCGCAAAGAATAAGTTTGACTTCAAAGAATCCAAATGATTCTGTTTCTGACGAAATGTTTAGCGAATACCTTGCTTCCGAATCTAAACCGTTACGGATAAATCTTCTTCATCATCAATCGATATTAGAAATTTCAAGATATCATCGTATCTTTCGTTATAAATATCCTTCATATTTCTGAAGATATTTCCATAACTATTCTTATCTGGAATCATTAATCTCTTCGTGCTATCAGTGTTACATCATATAGAAACTGTTAGTTTCTATATTTTGTAAACTTTCGAACTTAAAATATAAATGTTATTGAAGTAATATTGGGAACTGATGCATGAGTTAGTATAATATAATGACACTTGATCAACGTGATTATATTATAATAAGTCATGCTGAGTTTCTAATGGGACATGATGATTTAGAGATTATAACATCATCATGTGCCATGTTACATGACTCTTACATTTTATCTGATATATAAACATATCAAGAACATATTTTCTTGATAGTTCTATCTTTCCCGGATATTCTGGTAATTTGACGAATCAAGATCGTGCTATTACCATTTCTTTCTTAGAACATTAACTATGTTCATTTCGAAATTCATATCTATGAATTCTGGATCATTATTCGCTTGATTTAAAGTCGGGAAGAGAAAAACAAAAGCATGGAGCTCCGAAATATAAAGGAGGATATAAAGCCAGATAACAACACGTAAATTACAGACCGTGTATGTCAATGTTTATCGCAACATAAAGACACGAGAAATTAAAAACACTATAACCCCAAGGGCGAAGTAGAAGAAAACAGATTCCTCCGGTGGAAGTTGGAAAAGGAGAATGATTGTGGCGATAGTCAGGATAAGGACAAGGATCAGAACTGGATTAAGCATTTTCACAATCTTTTGGATGTAAGAATTAAGAAAGAAGGGATAGGAATGGTGAAAATAATGGAACGGAAAACGTTTAATTTATAATGGAAATATCAGACAGAGTAATCAAGGCAGATCACCGTATTTATTTATAGAGAATCTTAATTTCCTTATTCACCGAAGAATCAAATCTCTTAGATTTCGAAGATTTTCTTTAAATCCCTTGAATTCTGGAATTCAATCGCGACTACGTCAAAAGTTATGAAAAATCTCCATTTCTTTATCTCGATTTTTTGTGATAACTTCATTCATACGCTTCGATTAATCAAATCGTTTTATCCATATTATTCAATGATAATAAAACTATATTTATCAACTCATATTCTTCATGAAAACATTTTTATTGTTAACCATGACTACCTCACTCAAATTTCGGGACAAAATTTCTTTAACGGGTAGGTACTGTAGTGACCCGGAAATTTCCGATCAAATTTAAACTTTATTCTTATACGATTTTAATCCGATAAGCAAAATATGTAATGTTGAGTCTAGAAAATGTTGGAACAATGTTCATATATTAAATTACCCTTTGACTTTTCTCGACGATTCACGAACATATATGTGTAAATAAATATGTAATATATATATATATATATATATATATATATATATATATATATATATATATATATAGGTAAATATAAATATAAGTATATATATAAAATTTTAATTTAATAATGCACACTTTAATCAATGGAAATGAGAATGTATAGTAACATACAAGATAATAAAGTGGTTATTAAATTAAAGTTTTATGTAAATATATATGATCTCTATAAAGAAGTATTATGATACTGGTATATATAATAAGAGATAAATATTATATGTATTTTATATATACATTAAATTACAAATCTAAAATATAGTTATTATATTAGTACTTTCATTATTACTATTAATATTTATATTATTATTTTTATTTTTATCATTTATTTGTATTCATATTAATAGAATTATTATTACTAAAATATTTATACTTAATAATTATTACTAATATTTTTATAAGAACAAAAGGGAAAAATCATATATACAGATACAAAACAGTTGAATATCAACATCAGCCTTTTATCAATTTTGTTTCCTGTCTATAATTTGATTCCAAACAATAACAAGATAACAAATTCTGTTAGTAAATTCGTACGCCTTTATATTTTTTTATCTTTCTTTTGTTTCTGATTACAAGTGTATCGAATCAGTTGAGCTATCAAACAAATGTAAATGGGGTTAATCGAGCTATAATAATATCATTGATCCTTTATGTAACCTACTGCTTCTGCTCATAAACCCAACTCAAAACATGTGTATTACTTCAATCACCAAACCCTTCGAAACCTGATATCCCTTGTTTGCTTACGAGATGCTACTATCTAACCACCATCAACTCTTTATATTCATATATACCTACATATCAATAAAGATATCAACTCACCTCGCCATCACACCAACGATACATGAACAATGCTTGTTGCTCCTGATTCTATCATGAACCACAACCACCATCTTTTATTCCTTAAATTGTGTTCTTCGATCAACAAACAAAACTAACACACCTTTATCGTAATTCCTATTTTTGCTGCAACCATAAACCGTTTCCATATGTTTTTCTTTCTCTCTAGCCCTCTCTCATAACTTTGAATCACCACCACCACCATTGAGAATATCTTCATGTTCCTTTGTTCTTAAACTGCAACTGCAATTTCTTCTAGCTCGCTATACATATATTTTTTTTGTTTGATAATCGAAACCCACAAAAGCTTGTTAAAAACCGTGTTCTTTTTATAGCAGCTACAACCGAAGGAGGTTAATATAGATTGATGATGACTACATGTCCTTTATATTTTCCCTGGTGACCGATACCTTTTGAACAAGTAAACCACTTGTATTAGTGTAATTACATAAAATATACTTTTTCTTTTTGAAGTGGCCAATTCGATAAACCTCACCACACTTGTATTCTTTTGGCTGAAATACTTGAATTCTATTCCTTCTGTTTGTACAACTAAAGCATTATTAACCCACGATGCAGCAGCCTTATTTCTTTTTATTGTATGGCCGACCACTATCATCTTTATAGCTTAGTGGTTGTTATTTAATTGAAAGAATCAAGTACAAATTCCTAACGTGAAATCCTGCTGGACATATGATGTGTATATGATGATGATTAGCCGAAAGATAAAGCAACATGGTGACCAGTCATCAATATTTTTGTGTTCTCTTCCTGTTTCGGTTACAAAACTTAAATCCATAAAGAAGATATACAGCGAATTTCAGAAAGATGATGATCGATTATATGAGGTGTATGATAATGACGACTGTAGGGTTGCTTTCCCATTATCTGATAAGCACAATATGTATTTTTAACTCCTAATTTAATTCACCAACACTCTCATGAAACCCCAAAAATCCATCGGTGGTTTTACTTATCATACGTTAACAGGCTTTTGAAGTACAATAAGATTGGGCTAATATTTCAGTTGTTATCTTGGGCTGAAGTGTTATAATGTTGGGCTTATGAAACTGCTTGGGCTGAATAAATCTGTTGCTGTGCTGCCTTGGCATGCGAAACCAATGAAACAACTTTCTGCTGCTATATAGTTTTCGGTTCATGTGATAAATACAAATGATGATTAAGTTAAATTTATAAGATGAAGATGATGGTTATATAAATCGGGTTAAATAAATAGTGGGTTAGATTAAGAACAAAAAAAAAAAAACAAAACATGGATGGTCGATTGGTTAGGGGTGTGGATGGTATCCAAGTGGTCACAAGTTCGAACCCGGTTCATGCCATGTTCTTTTTAAAACAAGATTTTGAGGTAGTAATTATACTTTTGATTATTATTACTTCCTTATTTTCATTATTATTATTATTATGGTTATGGTTATTGTTGTTGTTATGGTTATTATTATTAGTATTAGGTATTATAACTATTATTATTATTATTATTATTATTATTATTATTATTATTATTATTATTATTATTATTATTATTATTATTATTATTATTATTATTATTATTATTATTATTATTATTATTATTATTATTATTATTATTATTATTATTATTATTATTATTATTTATACAAGTATTAAGTATCAATTATTATTATTATTATGATTAGGGTTACAATTACTGTTATTATTATTATTTATATTACTATTAATGTTATTATTAAGTTTTAAGTGTTATTATCTTTATTATCACTATTATTATTATTATTATAAGTATTATTATTATTAATTACATTATTATTATCATCATTATTACTTTTATATTAATAAAATTATTATAACAAATAAATATTTTCCATAAAAGAGCATATTATGTACAACTACCTCAATACATCTAATTATATATATTAAGATTATTTATATAATAGCTATATATAACAAATTGTTGATATTTGATATAATATTAAACATATGTATATATAAAATTATATAAACATTAACTATATTAAATATATACAATTAAATATATAAGATATATAGTTTAGGATATAATATATAAATTATTCGAATACGATTATATGTATTAATATACATATGAATGTTATAGGTTCGTGAATTCGAGGCCAACCCTGCATTGTTCAATGTCGTTATATGTATTTTTACTACAAAATACAGTATGGTGAGTTTCATTTGCTCCCCTTTTACTCTTTACATTTTGGGAGCTGAGAATACATGCAAATGCTTTATTAACCGTTTTTACAATATTTATATGCGTGAGTTTCATTAATCCCTTTTTAAATGCTTTTGCAATATATATTTTTGGGACTGAGAATACATGCGCTATTTTTATAACTGTTTTACGAAATAGACACAAGTAATTGAAACTACATTATATAGTTGAATGATCGAAATCGAATATGCCCCTTTTTATTAAGTCTGGTAATCTAAGAATTAGGGAACAAACACCCTAATTGACGCGAACTCTAAAGATAGATCTATCGGGCCCAACAAGCCCCATCCAAAGTACCGGATGCTTTAGTACTTCGAAATTTATATCATGTCCGAAGGAGGATCCCGGAATGATGGGGATATTCTTATATATATATTGTGAATGTCGGTTACCAGGTGTTCAATCCATATTAATGATATTTTTGTCTCTATGCATGGGACGTATATTTATGAGAAATGGAAATATGAAATCTTGTGGTCTATTAAAATTATGAAGTGGTTATTTATGTTAAACTAATGAACTCACCAACCTTTTGGTTGACACTTGAAAGCATATTTATTCTCAGGTATGAAAGAAATCTTCCGCTGTGCATTTACTCATTTTAAGGATATTATTTGGAGTTGTTCATGACATATTTCAAAAGACGTTGCATTCGAGTCATTGAAGTTTATCAAGATTATTACTAAGTCATTTATAGTTTAGATATATTATGAAATGGTATGCATGCCTGTCAAATTACGATGAAATGAAAGTTTGTCTTTTAAAAACGAATGCAATGTTTGTAAAATGTATCATATAGAGGTCAAGTACCTCGCGATGTAATCAACTATTGTGAATCGTTCATAATCGATGTGGACGTCGTCCGGATGGATTAGGACGGGTCCTTTCACAAACATGGTGAGGAAGTCTTCTGGATCTGTTGTGCCATCATAAACACCGATTGATGGAATTTCTAAATTTCTTGGTAATGGATAATCTGCAATTCGAGGGATAAAACACTATGTTGACTCTGCCATTGCTGGCGGTTTGATAGCTTCATCTCCAGTAATCAAAGCAAACAAATTATCCACAGCTGTTGCACAGATGGCTGGTTGTGCTAATTTCTGCTTAAATCGTGATGGTGCTGTTTTAGTCAAAATCCATCCAATAACTTTCCTGCCATTTCCTCAGTCATAAAGAACTGCTCATTTGGGATCGAGTTTTTAGTAAAGCGGGTAGTGTCATTTGGGATCGAGTTTTCTAATGGTGGAGTTTTGAAAATTTTACAAACCTTAGCATATAAGTATTCAGTGGAAATGGCGAGAAACATAACTTGAGTGAAGATAAAAAAAAACGTGTGATAAACGGTTGAGTGGATATGCGAGTATCTAATATGGTGAAATAGAAATCAAATATCATTTGGCAAACCCAGGTGGAGTGGTTCGGTAACTTTAAGTGAAATTCAAGTGAAGCGCTTTGAGTGGATTAAGAATTGATCGAGTAAGAACTTCATAGAATGGCATGAGTGGGTGATATCGGCTAACAGTCACATATTTACCCCCGATATTAACCCCATTTACAATCGATTAATTTACTTTATCGAAAAAAATGACATTTATTTGATTTATTTTGTATATCAAGTGATTATGAAGGCTATACAAAAAGAATCGAAAAGCGGGTTTAAAGCACAGAATCTAAAACGAAAATGGGTGAAACTCAAGTTACAATCCCGTTGAAGAAGTAACAACCAGGCCACAGCCTTAACCATGTCCAAACGTGGCTCAAGAAAGTGGGCATCCTCCTCACAAATGTCTCAGGAAAAACAACTTGGAGCAAGATCACAACTTTGGGCCTAAAAATCTTCTAAGGACAATGGCATGACTTCCAAAAACGGCTTAAGAAACTGGCTTGATCAAGATCCAATCTTGGACAACCAAAAACAACCACCAAAAATGGCAACCAAAGATGGTTTGGCTCATTTTAGGGTCCAAAAACAGTATGGCCTAGAAACTTTTCCCTATAAATAGAGGCCTTTAGTTCTCATAAACATCCAAAAGCATACACAATTCATATATTATTTCAATTGGGAGTTTAGTGTTTTAACTAGTTTTAGTAATTGTAATAATTACGGAGGTACTCTGAGACCCTGCGATCATGGGAAAACTTCTTGTACATTACCATTTCAAGTTTTATGTCCTTTTAATCTATTTCACATTATTTTAAGCATATAGCTTGTTTAACTATGCGTATTAGAAATATCATTCTAGCTTAGAACGTTGTATGTCTTTATGATAAAAACTTAGGTTAGAGTAATTATGTAACACTTAGAACGATTGTTGTTATTCTGCTAAAACTGAGGTTTTGATAAACTTGTATGTTAGATCTTAAAGATTGTCCAACTTAGGTTGTGGTTGAGACCTGCCCAATAACATGAACTTAGCTACTTCATAGGACCTAGGACACTCAATTATAATATTCCTGAAGCATCTATGGACTCGACATTTACGACTTATTTACCCGCATCCAAATGTATGATCCATCCTTACTACATGTACTTGTTTGATTGTTGCTTTGGTAATGTTTCCGTTATTATTGCATGCACGTTATGAGTTTATCTGTATTAAATTATTAGTGTAACGTTCTAATGTATGTATAAAAATTTCGATAGTTTGTTTTCCCTTTAGATGATGAAAAATAGTAAGCCTCGAGACGTTATATCAACTTTATCCGACAAGATTCTCCTGTTTGTGACTGTTAAATCAACACGACATGTCGCTATTTGACTGAGGAATTAGTTACGATAACGAGGTTTTAGATTAGAATCTAACCGACAACGTGACTCTATGGTTATACTTAGGATAACCTCCGAGGTATAACGATGCTTCAACAAGAAAAACCTAGTGACATATTCGTCGTTGCCTTTAGACACCTCAAGGATCGGAGACATGTAGGCTTGTAGGATTGGCTCATCCCAAATAAATTAGGATTGCCCTGGTTAGTGCATTTAAAATATAATTATCTTTCACTAACCTAAGCATATATCATAGTCAAGATTTTCATGATCTGCATTCTCCGAATATACCCTTTACTTTTTCGCATTTACGACTATTAATAAAACATTAACCACTATTTTCCTATCCAGTCAAGTTTCCCACTGGAAGCTTACAGTCAAGTTTCCCCATAGAAGCTAATGTTCTTAGTTTCAATTCGCATAACCTATTCAAAAACACGACAATATTTATTGCTCTTTCTACCCAAATAGGGAGAAAAAGTGGATTTAGCTCCCACTATTATCAATATAAAACCTTCCAGTAACCTCTTGGGACCAGGGGCGGAGCCAGGATTTTACAATAGGGGAGGCTTACTCGAAAATTACAAGAGACAAACTTTATAAAACTTGGGTGAAACCATGATTTAACGATAAGGGAGGCTTACTTGAAAATTAAAAGATGCAAACTTAATAAAACTAATAGAGGCTAACTCTATATGTATAATCTATTTTGTTTATTTGATGCATAGATAGATAACTACTTTACGGAACTTTAGTAACTATTAAACAATAAAAAAAAATGCTACTATAAAATTTGCGTTATGAAAAATGATATGACCCATGTAAATAATTGATAGGTAAACTTGTACGATCTGATTCAGTTAATATTACTATGTATTCATGTATGAAAAACTGGTATGCTAAACCATTGGGTTAAATGAATCATTAAGGGAGACTTATATATAATAATTAAATATAAGCTATGAATATTTCATTGGAATTGGACCTGTTGGGGGAGGCTGAGCATCCCTCTGTCTCCTCCCTGTCTCCGCTACTGCTAGGGACTTGCCCTATCGACCTCTTTCCACGACAAACCTAATGGAATTTTCGAGCGATATCAGTGGCTTATAGCAGGGATTGGCTAGAGGCACAACTTAAGATCGAGATAAATGGTTTAACTACACTAGTGTTGTATTTAAATAAATGGTTGCTAGCTTTCCTGTTAATAGATAAACAACAAATAGATAATAGATAAACAACATATATATATGGAAATCTATTTCCATTCTGAGACAATATAACTGTACATGTATAGCGTGATTCGAAGTTAATATAATTAAATGTTTGCCTTTTCAAAAGAAAAAATATATTAAAAAAACACACTAGATCTTTAATGGTTGAAGCTTAATGTAGTTGACGTATGATTTATGGGTGAATATAAATAAACAATATATTTCCAAGTTGAGCAATTAAAAATGTAGCTAATCATTTATTTGTCCTAATTAGAAGAAGTGGATGCTTTTTTTCTTTATTCAATCCCAATGAGAATGAAAAGGAGTAGACATTGGGGATTAAAGGATATTTGTTTGATAGTTGGTTGTGGTGGTGGGGTCATGTTGTCTGCTACTAAAATCACCCTCAAAAGTCTTTTTCATAGATATATTCGTCACAAATGTCATTTTCCTTAATTTCACGCTAGATTTGATTTTCTCTTTTAATGCATTTATGATAGAACAAAGTGTTCGTGATAATTTATTTCAGTGGTTCTGTTTGGTCCCTTCCGCTCCATTCTTTCCGTCGTCATTTCTGTTCTAGTAGGTGCGATGTTGTTGTCAACGTTTTCGACTTTAGTTAGTCGGATTCAAAAAATTAGGTGTTTTGGGGTGGTCTCTCTAGGGCTTTACGACCGCCCGATCGGTGATTTAGCCTGTTTGATAGTTCTCGATAGCTTCCGTGTGCGTGGTTCCTCGGGTTTTATTAGTACGAGAGATTTCGTCTGTGACGACCCGGAAATTTCCGACCAAATTTAAACTTAATCTTTATATAATTCCGACTTGATAAGCAATGAATTTTAATAAATCTTGAACCTACGAAAAGAGTTTTACACAAGCTTTTGGTCACCCTTTTATTCCGACGATTCACGAACGTTATAACTTGATTTAATTGTTTAATTGTTTAATTATTGTGTATATATATGAATTTATATATATTTAACTTGAAAATATGATAATTAAATATCTCATTAAGTATATTAACAAAGTATTATATATATATTTTCATACTACTAATTTAAAGAGTTTTCAAACAATATATACATATATATATATATTACTATTTAAACGACGTAATTAACTTATGTTAAAATGTATTTACATATAATGTATTACGAGTGTAAATACATCCTTACAAGTATTGAATACACTTTATAATATACAAATACATATAAAGGATAGCTATACTCGTATTTTCATTCAATTTCCTCAAGAATTCTACTCGCATTCATACGGCATTTTTACCCGTATTATACACAGCTTCTAGAAGTATTTACTATTGGTATATACCAATAGAAATCTGCAATTATTTGTGTAATATGTCATCCATGACCTAATCAATTTAATATGTCATCCATGACTTAATACATTTTAACTTATACTAGATATTTTCACTAAAAACAAATTTTCAAGCCTATAAATAAGCACCATTTCTAACTCATTTTTACACATTCATTTTCTAAATTTTACTTCCAATCCTCACACACACTTGCAAGAACTCTCTCAAGTTTTGTTCTACTACTTCTTTCCAGCAACTTTACATTCGAAACTTGAGGTAAAAACTCTACTTCAACTCTTGTTCAATTCATATGTTTATAGTTATCTATATAAGAGTTTATAAACTAGAATATAGTTTAGTTGATTCTAAACTTGTTTGAAGAACTAATCTAATCTTTTCTAACTCAACTCTAATAACACTTATTTATATGTATTATGATGTTATATTAAGTTAAAATAAGAACTTATAACTTGTACATATGAAGAACACCTTGAAACTTAACATATATCGTTTAATCTCCATTCTGTAAAAAGCGGGCTGTTTTGGGTTGGGAATTAAAAACATATCTTAGACTTTGAGTTCGAGGCTAAGACTTTGGAAATATGTTAATATATGTAAATAAGACTTCCAGTATTTTTTTCATGATTTTAGACAAAGTGGTAGTATTTTATCAAAAATCATATATTGGGTGGGTGCCGAGATTCTTCCAAATCTGTCCACCGGCTCAAAAAGAGGGTAAAACTCTGAATATTAATACATGGGCTGAACTTTTCGAATTTGTTTTGAAAAATTAACTTCTTAAGGAATCCATAGCAACTTGATTCACTTTAAACGGAGTTGTAATGAATATTTGGCGAGCAAAACAAAATCTGCTAAAATTAACGTTGTATGGACGAAATTTATATTGTAAAAACTATATTAACCATATCCTTGCTAACTTTTCCTATATCCTATATATATTTGGACATGTTATCATTAGTATAACAAAATATTATAATCTTAGTTAAATCCGAGATTGTATATATATATATAATAATCTTGGTACATTCCATGACAATAAGTATACAATACGTTTTGATAAATCCTAAGACAATAAGTATACAATACGTTTTGATAAATTCTAAGACAATACATATACAATACTGTCTGGGTTGATGCAAAGACAATACGTATACAATACGTCGTGGGGTAATTCTAAGATTATATATATACCGATTATTGGACTGTTCGACATTTCGGACTATTTTGGACTACTAATTGTGGACTACTAACGTTAGACTGCTAACTTAACAACTTAAAACGTCAACACGTAATAAAAATGTTGTGAATATATTTCGATCATACTTTGATATATATATGTATATATTTGTTATAGGTTCGTGAATCGACCCGTGGCCAAGTCTTATTTTCCGACGAAGTGAAAATCTGTGAAAGTGAGTATATAGTCCCATTTTTAAACTCTACAAATATTTTGGGATGAGAATACATGCATTTTATGTTTTACGCCATAGACACAAGTACTTAAAATATATTCTACGTTGAGTTGTACCACTTTGCATATATTCCCTAATAGCTTGGTAACTAATATTTACATGTTGTAAGAACATGTATACGCGAATCCGATTGATAGATCTATCGGGTTTGACAACCCCAACCGGGCTAATCGCTCTAGTATCGTAAACGGTTGCATAGTACTTCATTTTTACTACACTTGGTACAGTGTAGGGAGATTTCATAATAAAGGGAATATGCCACATTAATAGTTAAGTATGGTTACCGAAGCGCTCAACAACTTATAGAATACTTTTATACACTTGCGAGTGTACATATATTTATAACTATGAAATCTTGTGGTCTATATTTATATCGATGATAAACCTATATATCTCACCAACCTTTGTGTTGACTGTTTACGCATGTTTATTCTCAGGTCCTTAAGAAAGTCTTTCGCTGTTGCATTATCTGAGCAAGCTGTGCATGGAGTCTCATACTTTTATTTAAATAAAGTGTTGCATTCAATAAAACCTTTGTCATGTATTATATTCGACTGTTACGTCACGTGTGTAGTATTTGGAAACCGGTGTATTTTGGGGATTATTTATTAAATAATCACCCACTTGTTTAAAACATGCATTGTGTATAATAATGATGTGCTTTTTATGAAACGAATGCAATATTTTCTAAAACGTATCATATAGAGGTCAAATACCTAGCTATGGGACCAATGAGAACGTACTGTGTTTATAGTAATATGGACGGGTCATTTCAGTTGGTATCAGAGCGGTGGTCTTAGTGAACCAGGTCTTGCATTAGTGTGTCTAACTGATAGTTGTTAGGATGCATTAGTGAGTCTGGACTTCGACCTTAACTGCATGTCAAAAGTTTTGCTTATCATTTCTAGTCGAAAATCATCTGCTTATCACCCTTAGAAAATTACATGCTTATCATTCTTAGTCTAGACACATCTTACTGCATTGATTGCATGAATGGTGTATAGACAAAATTCATATCTTAGCGTATCTGTTACTGTAAACTTTGCCTGACATATTTCGTAAATTCCTCCGTAATCTACAAAATCTTTTGTTCTATATATATATATATATATATATATATATATATATATATATATATATATATATATATATATATATATATATATATTCTATGTAATTAGAATACCATCCGATAGTCGAAAATCATTTCATATCAAAAAAATCCTTTATTCAATCGTACGAAATGGAACTCGCCACTAGTTCAAGTCCCTCGAATTCCGATATGAAATTTCACTTGAGCTCCGAAAGCAGTGTGACCGGAATGGATCAACCAATTAGCCATCATCTATTTTGGATGAATTGGGGATGTGTTCGTAGTCTACTTAATCATTGGAGACAAGAAGAAGGTGATCCCTTCCATCCACCGCATTGCCCTCTTGGTGAAGAACATGAGACACTTACCGGCGAACCCGTTCGTAACACCATTTTTTCTCTCCTTTCCAGGATATGCCGCAACGAGTATAATATTTCTAATATTATTGAGGCTATCCGACCTTTACTCCGTATCTTGCATGGTGAATTATTTAGTAAAAAAAAAAAAATTTATTGTCATGAAAAGCAAAACTTCATTAGCAAGTGCATCCTACATCATTTCATTCCCTTTATAAAGCTCTTGACCTCTCTTTTTATTCAAGAAACTTTAAACATCTTCTTTCACAATACAAAACAAATTCTCATCATCTATACTCACATCAAACCACTACCAACACCAGCAGCAGCATTACCAACAACATCACAAGCATCGACATCATACGCACCGCAGGCACTGAGGGATACCAACAATAATGAGTGATGAAGTATTAATTCATTATTTCATTTACGTTGAAGAAATATTCCGCGGCAATTATGTAATCTCTAAAGTTTTAGGGATTATTCATTTCTAGTTCCAACCGTAAGCCAAATGAGATTAATATAATATTAACTCATTAAATCCATATTACACCCGAAGAAAATATACATACATATATTTTCATAAAGACTGTAATAAAAATTATTTTGTACAAAATATTACTTGTGAAATTTTATTTTAACGGGTAGGTAATACCCGAGAAATAATTAAGTTCACATTAATATGTTACACTGTACATTTTCAATGATGTTTCGACAATCATTAATTATACTCTCTCCTTTCATAGCAATATACATCATTTCACAAAATTCAAGACAACCATTTTCCATACTAATTCAATTACATATTCTGATTTTGACAGATCAAAATCCAAGTCAAGATTTAAGAAGTGCCATCAATCTTAAATTCCTACATCCTTCAAAATCATACTTTAAATTCAAACTATACTAGAACATCACTTTTATTTACAGAACTCATAAAGATATTTGTATCATTCAAGATTCACAACGAATTCATTATACAGATATTGACGATGACAACCTGCGCCTAAACCCTTCAAAATTCTTGAAAACATCTCTACTAAGGAACAATCGAGAGAATGAACCAATCACACGATACATACGAAGAATATATGCATATAGATATGCATTCGGAGGACACTTGAACCTAAGCAAAGGTTCAACACGTATACGTGTCAGATCCTTTAGCATTATTATTACCCAAAATAACTTTACAATCCCTTTTCAAAATAGCGAATTTTATCACAGCTCCAAAAAGACAACTTCGACTTTTCATCCAGAGTAGCCTTATTATAACCTTGATATATACGTTGTCTTTTCGCCATCGTTACTGGGGAACCTTTTATATTCCACCACATTAGTAGTAAGCTTACCAGCGACTTTATTGCTCTTTGACTTAAATCTCTCTGAAAGATCACTATAAAACCTTGTCATGTACCCATCTACATCTTGTAACAATAATTGTCATACCAAACCCCAGGAAGTATCAATAATTATTCTTGAATCTCATATCATTTCTGCATATACATATAACGTTATTTCCTGAAATTATAATTTTGAAATCCGGAATAGCACTTCAGCCTACGAATCAGTACTATGAAGTTTTGAAAAAGCTGAATGAAGCAGCAGAAACCGTAGACAACCGTAACAGTCAAAAGTTGATGATAAAGAATATTGTGTTAGCAAAGCACAGAAAAAGAGAAGGTTTGGAACTAGAAAACGGATTGAGCAAACCCTGAAGGAGGCTGTGGACAAATCACAAGGACGAAATCTACCTTCAAAGAATCCAAATAATTCGGTGTCTGCTAAAATCCTTTGCAAATACCTTGCTCCTTACTCTAAAACCCTTGCGGACAATATTCTTCATCATCCTCTTATCTTAAATATTCTAAGATATCATCGTATCTTCCATTATAAATATCCTTCATATTTTCGAAGATATTTTCATAACCATTCTTATCTGAAATCATTTATTCCTTCGCGTTATCTGTATCACATCATAAAGAAAACTATTTTAGTTTCTAAATATCTGAAACCTCTGAGTGTAAAGTATGAATTTTTTTGAAGTAATGTTGGGAACTGAAGCATGAGTTAGTATAATATAATGACACTTGATCAACGTGATTATATTACAGTAAGTCATGCTGAGTTTCTAAATGGAACGTAATGATTCACAGACCATAACGTCATCATGTGCCAGGTTACATGACTCTTACATTCAATCTAATCTCTAAACATATCAAGAATATATTCTATTGATAGTTCTATCTTTTCCTTTGGATTCTGGTAATTTCACAAGTCAAATTGTGCTATTACAATTTCTCTCTTAGAGCATTAGCTATGTTCATTCCGAATTTCATATCTATGAATTCTAAACCATTATTCGCTTGACTTTAAGTCAGGAAAAGAAGACGGAAGCATGAAACTCCAAAATATAAGGAAAAATATAAGCACGAAGACAACGCAGAAATTACAAACCGTGTATATCGATGCGTAGCAATATAAAGACACGGGAAAACTAAGAACACTTTAAACCCAAGAGCATAGTAGAAATTAACGGATTCCTCCGGTGGAAGATGAAAAAGAAGAATGACATATGTGATAGTCAAGAATATATCAAGAATTAAAACTGGATGGAGCATATTGACGAATGTTTTGGAAAAACGAAGAAAGGAAGAAAGCATAAAAGATGGGAGATGTGGAAATAAGGAAACGTAGGAGGTTGATTTATAGTAAAATATCCGACAGAGAAATCGAGACAGATTATTGCATTAAATCGAAGAGGATCATAATTTCCTTAATCGCCGAAGAATCAAATCTTATATAGATTACAAAGATTTTCTTTAATCCGGAGATCAACCGTGATGACGTCAAAAGATAAGACGAATCCCTATTTTCTCATTTCACTCTTTTACGATAGCTTCACTCATACGTTTCGAGTAATCGAATTATTTTATCCATATTTCTCAATCATGATAAAACCCTATGAATCAACTTATATTCGTCATAATAACATTCTTATTGTTAGCCATGACGACCTCGATCAAACTTTGGGACGAAATTTCTTTAACGGGTAGGTACTGTGACGACCCGGAAATTTCCGACCAAATTTAAACTTAATCTTTATATAATTCCGACTTGATAAGCAATGAATTTTAATAAATCTTGAACCTCCGAAAAGAGTTTTACACAAGCTTTTGGTCACCCTTTTATTCCGACGATTCACGAACGTTATAACTTGATTTAATTGTTTAATTGTTTAATTATTGTGTATATATATGAATTTATATATATTTAACTTGAAAATATAATAATTAAATATCTCATTAAGTATATTAACAAAGTATTATATATATATTTTCATACTACTAATTTAAAGAGTTTTCAAACAATATATATATATATATATATATATATATATATATATATATATATATATATATATATATATATATATATATATATATATATATATATATATATATATATATATATATATTACTATTTAAACGATTTAATTAATTTATGTTAAAATGTATTTACATATAATGTATTACGAGTGTAAATACATCCTTACAAGTATTGAATACACTTTATAATATACCAATACATATAAAGGATAGCTATACTCGTATTTTCATTCAATTTTCTCAAGAATTCTACTCGCATTCATACGGTATTTTTACCCGTATTATACACAGCTTCTAGAAGTATTTACTATTGGTATATACCAATAGAAATCTGCAATTATTTGTGTAATATGTCATCCATGACCTAATCAATTTAATATGTCATCCATGACTTAATACATTTTAACTTATACTAGATATTTTCACTAAAAAACAAATTTTCAAGCCTATAAATAAGCATCATTTCTAACTCATTTTTACACATTCATTTTCCAAATTTTACTTCCAATTTTCACACACACTTGCAAGAACTCTCTCAAGTTTTGTTCTACTACTTCTTTCCAGCAACTTTACATTCTAAACTTGAGGTAAAAACTCTACTTCAACTCTTGTTCAATTCATATGTTTATAGCTATCTATATAAGAGTTTATAAACTAGAATATAGTTTAGTTGATTCTAAACTTGTTTGAAGAACTAATCTAATCTCTCTAACTCAACTCTAATAACACTTATTTATATGTATTATGATGTTATATTAAGTTAATATAAGTACTTATAACTTGTACATATGAAGAACACCTTGAAACTTAATATATATCGTTTAATCTCCATTCGGTAAAAAGCGGGCTGTTTTGGGTTGGGAATTAAAAACCTATCTTAGACTTTGAGTTCGAGGCTAAGACTTTGAAAATATGTTAATATATTTAAATAAGACTTCCAGTATTTTTGTCATGATTTTAGACAAAGTGGAAGTATTTTATCAAAAATCATATATTGGGTGGGTGCCGGGATTCTTCCAAATCTGTCCACCGGCACAAAAAGAGGGTAAAACTCTTAATATTAATACATGGGCTGAACTTTTAGAATTTGTTTTGAAAAATTAACTTCTTAAGGGATCCATAGCAACTTGATTCACTTTAAACGGAGTTGTAATGAATATTTGGCGAGCAAAACAAAATCTGCTAAAATTAACGTTGTATGGACGAAATTTATATTGTAAAAACTATATTAACCATATCCTTGCTAACTTTTCCTATATCCTATATATATTTGGACATGTTATCATTAGTATAAAAAAATATTATAATCTTAGTTAATTCCGAGATTGTATATATATATAATAATCTTGGTACATTCCATGACAATAAGTATACAATACGTTTTGATAAATCCTAAGACAATAAGTATACAATACGTTTTGATAAATTCTAAGACAATACATATAAAATACTGTCTGGGTTGATGCAAAGACAATACGTATACAATACGTCGTGGGGTAATTCTAAGATTATATATATACCGATTATTGGACTGTTCGACATTTCGGACTATTTTGGACTACTAATTGTGGACTACTAACGTTAGACTGCTAACTTAACAACTTAAAACGTCAACACGTAATAAAAATTTTGTGAATATATTTCGATCATACTTTGATATATATATGTATATATTTGTTATATGTTCGTGAATCGACCCGTGGCCAAGTCTTATTTTCCGACGAAGTTAAAATCTGTGAAAGTGAGTATATAGTCCCATTTTTAAACTCTACAAATATTTTGAGATGAGAATACATGCATTTTATGTTTTACGCCATAGACACAAGTACTTAAAATATATTCTACGTTGAGTTGTACCACTTTGTATATCTTCCCTAATAGCTTGGTAACTAATATTTACATGTTGTAAGAACATGTATACGCGAATCCTATTGATAGATCTATCGGGTTTTACAACCCCAACCGGGCTAGTCACTCTAGTAATCGTAAACGGTTGCATAGTACTTCGTTTTTACTACACTTGGTACAGTGTAGGGAGATTTCATAATAAAGGGAATATGCCACATTAATGGTTAAGTATGGTTACCGAAGCGCTCAACAACTTATAGAATACTTTTATACACTTGCGAGTGTACATATATTTATAACTATGAAATCTTGTGGTCTATATTTATATCGATGATAAACCTATATATCTCACCAACCTTTGTGTTGACTGTTTACGCATGTTTATTCTCAGGTCCTTAAGAAAGTCTTCCGCTGTTGCATTATCTGAGCAAGCTGTGCATGGAGTCTCATACTTTTATTTAAATAAAGTGTTACATTCAATAAAACCTTTGTCATGTATTATATTCGACTGTTACGTCACGTGTGTAGTATTTGGAAACCGATGTATTTTGGGGATTATTTCTTAAATAATCGCCCACTTGTTTAAAACATGCATTATGTATAATAATGATGATGTGCTTTTTATGAAACGCATGCAATATTTTCTAAAGCGTATCATATTGAGGTCAAATACCTCGCTATGGGACCAATGAGAATGTACTGCGTTTATAGTAATATGGACGGGTCGTTTCATCGTCGGTTTACTGGTCTCGGGGGGAGTGTTCTTGGGTTTTCCGGTGGTCGATTCTTGATAGTTGCTGATGATGCGGTCTTGATTTGTGATGGGAGGTTGAAAGTGGTGGTCTGGCGGTCCTTGATGGCTTGGTTCAAGTTCGAGGGGTTTTATATTGAGAGGTCATGAGTTTAGTGGAGGTTGCAGCTTGATGGTTAGCTGCTTTAGTTATGTGTATGTGTTGGTGTTGGGTGTATTAGTTTCAGTATGGTTCACGTTTATGTGATTTATAATGTTTGTAGGCTTATTTTTGAACGTAGGTTCGTGTACAACAGATCATCAGATCTGCTCAATGTGTATTTCATGTAATCCGCATGATCTTTGATCTCTCTCTCTCTCTCTCTCTCTCTCTCTCTCTCTATATATATATATATATATATTTATTTTCACCAAAAAAATTATTTCGGTGGTCTCTCAAAATTAAAAAGAAAAATTAAAATTGATATTGATATTGCTAAAAAATAATTAAAGTGTCATTTAATGTATATTTCAATAGCTAATGAGAGAGATAATATTAATTTTTTTAATTATATTTACTAATTTTGTATTTAAAAATAAACAAAAATAAATACAAAAACGTTTCATTATTAAAAAAAACTAGTGTAATAACCGTAACTTTGCGGGCTCGAAACACAATATATATATATATATATATATATATATATATATATATATATATATATATATATATATATATATATATATATATATAGGGGCAGGATCAATGGGGAAGTAACCAATCGGGGGGAAGCAAAAAAAAAATAAAAATTTTGTTTTTTTTTGGAATTTTTTTTTTCGGCATCAAGATCACACGAAAATATGAACATTTAGAAGAGACACTTCATGATGAATGTCATTATTTAGGCGGGAAAACAGTCGACAAAAATAACATTCAAGATAATATTGTTCGTGAAGAATATGAACGTCTTTTTTCATGTTTTGTGAAGTAAAATTTAGCCCGATTTAGAGTTTAGGGTTTAGGGTTTGGTGTTTTGGGTTTATTGAAAATAAACCCAAAACACCAAACCCTAAACCCTAAACCCTAAACTCTAAACCGTTCGTGTTAAAAACTCAATCTAAATCCTAAATCTAAACCCTAAATCTAAACCCTAAACCCTAAATTTCTAAACCCTAATATCTAAACCCTAATATCTAAACCCCAATAGCTAAAACCTCAACATATGCTCGAAAAATACGATAATTGTTATATATTACTTCTTCGAGCGTTTTCCTGCCAAAATAAAAACATTTATCACAAAGTGTCTCTACTAAATGTTCATATTTTCATCTCATCTATAATGTTTGTGAACAAAGTTTTTTCAAAAAACGAAAAAAAAAAGTTTTTGCTTCCCCCCGCTTCCCCCCGAATGGTTACTTCCCTCTTGATCCTACCTATATATATATATATATATATATATATATATATATATATATATATATATATATATATATATATATATATATATATATATATATATATATATATATATATATATATATATAATTGAATTAGTTACAGACTATTATGGTAACATGTGTATAGACAAGTAAATCATTCCACGATGTGCAATAACTCAAATTAAGGTGTAGGGTTTTCTGGCACCTATGACATTTCCGTTTGTGTTCAAGTAATTAACTAAATTAGTAACTTGAATACAATTATGCTAGCGTTCGTTGACACAATTCATCCCTATATCGTCTAAGTGTTCTAATCCAATTTATCCCCTTGATCAGGTCTAGCAAATAATCAATTAAGACAAATCAATTATAAATTAATGTATTAAATTAACCTAGTGTTCTCTTGATAAAACAAACACACTAATCAATTGGTTAAAAACACCAAAACATCAACAAGTATGGATCATTAATCAAACTCTAAAATAACTTGCATAAATCAATCAATCAATAAAATAACATCCAACACCTTGATTTTTAATCTAGATGAACATTAAAAGCTTAGCCTACAATCATGGATAAAATCAAAATCACAAATAAATATAAAGAAGAATTCATTGTATTTAATAAAGAAATCAACCTAATTGAATAAGCAATCTCGAATGATGAACGGATCGTAGCTTGTTTCTGGAATGATGAAGAAGATTGAATGATGTTGAAGGCCTCCAAAAATCACCCAAAATCGCCTCTTGCAGTTCTAAAAACGGCCAAGTGTAAGTTATGAATATTAGGGTTGCAAAATATGATATAAACTACAGCGAATCCGTTTTCCCGTGTAAACTACACGTCGCACCGTAAAGCTTGAACTTTGCGCGTCGTGCTAACAACTGCGTGGCACGCCCCTGTTCTTCATCTGGAACTTCTTATCAATCAACAACTTCGATATTAAATTTCCCTTGTGTCGCATGGCGCGCTATAATACTGATTCCTGATCTTCTGCAAAATTTCTAACACTTTGAAACCAAATCGACCTAAAATTAACCATGATATTTTAATGCAAAAAATACGTCTAAAATCACATAAACTTAGAATGAAACATCTCTTGATGTCAATCACCAAATCTTCAATAAATCAGTCAACAAAGTCTTCAAAAGGGCTTGAATTTGAGAACAATCCTTTTGATATTGCGAGAAATACATGTACAAAATGAGCAATATCAGACCCCATCTTCACCACCTAGAAACATTCCAAAGGGCGCACCTTTTCTATTTCAGTAAATATTCTAACCCAGATTCACTTGGTGTTGACTGACTCCAAGGTTAACTCGATGTCGCCACTTTCTTAATAGATGGGTTAAACGCTTTCTGTCCAGCACACGTCATCACATGATGAGGCCCATCTTGCTCTCGGCTAGCACCAATCAAATTAAGATAATAAATGTAATTTGTGATGATGGTATTCATGTCATCCACATCGCCTGTGCCACATGTGCATCGACCAGAGAAGAAGACGTTCATGTAGCACCGAAACCCTAGTAATGGGTTAGACGAAGTGTCGTTTTGGTGGGCTTGAAAGTCCCAACCAAGCAATCATGGGGTGATGGTTGACCCTTTTTCAATGGAGTCATCCACTGAAACATTGATGCTTAGAAGGCTAAAGTGGCATTTTGGTCATGTTATTCAGGGAGTGTGGAAGATCAACGCTCAAAAGTCACCAAGGTGCCGCCGGTGTATTTATTTTTAGAAAATGATTATCGATTTGGTAGTAATCAAAATATTGAGATATTGTAAGGTTGCAACATCTATTTCGTTCTTATGAGCTCTTCGGGCCGGAGGTCCTTTAGGAAGCAATCTCTTTTGCGCTAGAGTAGAGGGAGGGACGACCTTATCTAGGCGCGGGTTCTATACCCGCGGGTGGAGTAGTGACTTCCTTCTAATCTAGGGTACGAGGAATGATTGTCTACACTCACCTCCCCCATACCCCACTTTCGTTGGATTGGGTATTGTTGTTGTTGTTGTTGTTGTAAGGTTGCAACAATACAATGACCAACATTTACATTCCGAACCTTTATCACAAACTTATTTCCATTAGCTTTCCATTTATTATTGTTTATTTATATGTATCATTCATAAGATTCAATTTTGTTCAAAAAATTATAAATATAGTTATAGGTATACGCTTAAATAATATAATACGTAGTAACACTATATCCACTACATTAGATAGATGATGAATAGAACAACTTATCTTTAGTTGTTGATGAGCTTTTATAATACGATGGCTTTGATTAACCCTAAGCTGTGATGTTATTGTCAATCAAACTCCCGCCGAAAACAATATCCAGAATTAGTTATCTGAATGTATCTTATACCACAAAGAATACAAGTATACTGATATTCAGAAGAATTAAGTAAGCACATACCTATATCAGAAAAGTCCGAAGAATACAAATGTTTCCAGAAAGCAATTGAATAGTGGATCCGGTCCTTGAGAATATCTCCAAAACCCTGAAGATTGAAACTTTTTCAGGAGAGAAACTCATAAGGATGTATTAGGAATCTTACAATATACAACACTTTAGCAATACCACCGTGCAACACCAAAATCAAATTAGGAGTAACTATACTGAAGGAACGTACGTGAATTGAGAAAATAGAAGGACTGATAGGGGTTGTTTTATTTTTTTGATGGGTATATTTGGAAAAGCCTAGAAGTCTTACAATGAAAGAGACATATCTTACTATATACAAATTTCAGCCATTGGATCTAGATCAAAAATACATTTTTAAAGGTGAGGATTACTCCTTAAAAATTACATTTATTATCGAATAGACCATAAATGTTTAACCACATCAAAACGTAATCTTTTGTGCATTTTTCTATCACGTAGTTCTTTATTTCTTCTATCGTATGTGGTACACCTTTCGATCCAAGGACGCAGCACATTACGAACTGATTCATAAACTCAATCATTCTCGACAATGTAATAACCGTAGTCTTTAACATTAGAACTTTCACCCTCGTCAGAATCGTCTATATAGATAAACATATCGAGCATCATAATTGTATATTTGTCGTCGGAAGAAGACGTAGAAGACATTATTTCTTGATTAAAAATCACACTTAGTGTATATAAATAAAAATTGTATAAAAATTGAATGAGAGAAAGTAAGAATGTGTGTGTAAAAATTGATTGAAATAAAATGTTATTTATAGGAAATAATGAATCAAAAAATAAAGGGTTTTAACGAATATAATTTGAAAACAAATGGTCGAATTTCAATTTTTTGGACGTCGAGTAAGCGACTTTGTGAAGGGGGTGTAGGAATTGACACTGGAGCGGTGTCAATCCAACCATTTTATTTCGAAGGAGGACTTCGAAATCGACTTAGGACTCGATGCTCTAATTAGTGACCCCTTCATGCTTCCTATATTATTTTATAAATAACTATAATTATTATTATTATACTTATAATTATAACTAGTTATTGAACCCTCGCTTCGCGTCGGGGGTTCGATTTTTAATGTATTTTATTGCGTTTAGTAAAATTATTTTGTGGCTAACGATGATGTCATTGAAGCGCAACTCGAGTCGAACTAAAAGGTATAACCCGTGAGAGATTTAAATGTTATTTTAAATTAACAATATATGTGCATCTCCGCGTTTCGCTATGGAATTGTCGACTTTTAAAAATTTAACGCAAAATCAACGTGTATGAAAAGTACCCCAAATATTTAGCGTTTTTTAAAAAGCGTCCGTTTTGCGTAGAGCTAGTGACATTGTGTTCCTAAAATTATTTCGAGTTTAACGATGGTGTCGGAAAAATTTAAGTTGTTGCGAGCGAGAAGATATGACCCGTTGAATATTTGGGTGGAGTTTATTTAAGATTTTTTATGAAAATGGTTATTTGACACTTTACCCCCTGTTTAGGGGGTCGATTTGAATTTTTCAAAAAAGTGTGGGGCCTTTGTTGGTAAAATGAAACTTAGTTAAAAGTAAAATAAATAAATAAAAAGGTGAAAAGTCAAAAATGCTCCTAATACTATTCATAACTTTTGTCTAGTAGTTAATATGTAAATTATACTATTATATTACTCCGTACTACATTATACTATAAATTATAGTATTATAATTATTTTATATAATCACATTTATGGCTATATAAATGGCAACAATAAATTTATTATTATTTACATAAAATCGCTACAAATATAGAGTAACATCTAACAAATGTACTTCGTATCCATAGTTTCTGTTAAAATCTTATAATGATTATGTTATTATTATGTTAATTCATTTGTAAAAAAAATTTAAAAGAAAAAGAAAAAAATTTAAGCCCTTAAGCTGATGTCATTAATCTAATTAACTAATAATTAAGTAATAATTAAATTAAAAAAATTGTCTAAATCCTAATTAATTTATAATTTATAATTATTTTATTCAAATATATAAAAATACGGAGTAGAAAACTGTCTTTCAATAAACCACGGAACAAAATCCAGTTCAAAAACACATTCTAACCCTAGAATCACTGGCGACCATTCAACCTAGAAAAAACCCCACGCCAGCAGCTTTTTTCATTCAAATCTTGAACTTACACCTACCATTTATCTTCTCTAACAAATTCCTAATGAAGATGAAGACTAACGTCAACTCCGAAACCTTAACTATGGAATAAGATCAAAGAAGTTGAATTCAATTAAAAAAAAATCAGGGAAGAATGGAGAGAGCTTTAGGGTTTATTTGTACAATGAATAGTTTTTCATTCAAATGTCATCAATAATAGTATTTTCAATTCACTAGTAATATTTTCAACTTCACATTCAACAAGTAATATTTTCAATGGAAGATTCAACATCGATTTAGGGTTTTTCAATATGAGGTTTACTGTTAGTTTCATAAGTTATAAATCACTACATCAGTTATTATGTATTGGTTTGCAGTTAGGGTTCTACTTGCGATAAGGGTTCTCAATTTCAATCTCCATCTTCAACTTTCTGCGATTATGGATTCAATTCCTCAGGTAATATCATCTCTTTCTCTTCTTGCCATTAGGGTTTTACTTACTTTGTTATTATGGAAACTAATTTCATGCTTTTTAATGGTGTGGTATGTTTGAGTTTGAATTTCTTATGCAGGGTATTTAAGAAGGCGGGGTATGTTTGAGTTTCAAATGTGTATTTTTCTTTGTTTGCTAAACCATACATAAACTTTCGATGAAATTCTCAAATATGGATGAATTTTTTGGTGTTGTGTAGGATAATTTACATACGTAAACTGTTATACACCGAAATTGGACTACGGGTTTGAACGACTTCAGACCTTGGTCGATGGAAAATATCAATGGTAAATTACGGATTTGAAAACATCAGATATCGTTATTCTCTGATTAGGGTTTCAGATAGTGAAAGGATGTTTAGATTTAATCAAGGATGATTTGTTTTGAAGGAATAGATTTGTGTAATTTCTTTTATTTTTGTTGCAGCAATTATAGCTTTGACATGTGAGGAAAAACATGATGGAATTACGAATCTTGGAAATTAAATGGGTGTTTTAGATTTACAATGGTGTGTACAACATGAGAACAACATAGGGAAGGAAATTGGTTCCATGCCTTAAGGTCAACCATCATCACAAAAACAAACATTCACAAAATAAAAAAGATCTCGCTCTACTGAGTTGCATATAAGATTCGTTAATGCCCTGCAGTAACTCGTTGGTTCTCAAGGTTAGCCCTTAAACTTTAATCCTTTTTGTGTATGAGTATGTTTAGATTATATTTGACTTTTGGTTAATATCAAATGTATACTTTTAAAATTAACGACATTATGTTTAAGAAGGCTGATGGCAATTCTTTTAATGTTTTCTAGATGCATTATGTTGAAAGGTTGTTGATAATGGAAAGATGCTGACTTCTACGATTTTTGGTTTATAATACCAAATTTGATCATGAATATGCTTATTTAAGGTATGGTTATACTTAACTTAGATTTTGTCCCAAAGTCTTTAAGATCCTTTAAGTCCAAGCCTTAATGATGTTAAGAATGTTTTTATTAAATTGCAACTTGCGTTCTTATTATACATAAATCACTTTGGATTACGTAAAGAGTCAAAAAGTAGAGTTAACCCCTATCAAGAGTTTTTGATTGTTTGATATAACGTTGTGTAAGTTTATTGTTTTTGTGTAGATTTTCATAATGTTGGTGATGCTTACTTTGTCTTTATAAATATGATAACCTGGTGCTATGTATGCAGTTGGAATGCTGTATGACATAAATGATGTTGGAAGTAAGCTCAAATCTTACACCTTTTATTAGCAATGTTTCTATAATTACGATGTCTTCGTGTGTTCATTCTGCCACATTTTATATTCATAATTATTTAATAATTCTTGTTTGTACAATTCTTGGCACTCCTTGTTAGTGGAACAAGGATATTGAGATCTGATCGCTGAATGAGTGATATAACGTGGTATGGTGATGGATGTATGCTTGTTGGCGATTCCCCGAAGGTAGTACGAAAGTATTGTACTTTACGCCACCAAGATACGAAGGTAACTCATTGAGAGTGTTTATATATGAGTGATTATGACTTAGAGTGAATGCCTTGTCTAGAGACCATGTTCCCTTTATATAGGGTGAGGCAATAGCTTTATCACCAGCTTTCTAGGTGGATTCAGTCTTCGAGGCAACCTCTGATGAGACAAAGGGGACTTTCCCTCCAGCTGAATGCAACCTCTGTTGGTCCAAGAAAGCTATCCTGCAGCATTCCTCTTTTGTCATTTGGATGCTAGTGGAAGCGAGTTTGGTCAACCCGCTTACTTCTCTCCTTCAGTCTAGGTGATCTTGTGACTTTAGGAGAAGTCCTTGTCCATTGGTAACCGTGATCCCTTCGTCAATATGTCCCTTCGTTACTATAGCTTCGTATAACGGAAGTGGTTTCGTACCAACTCTGAATATTGGGATTCTACTTTGGTAGCATTCTTCTTTTATCATTTGGGTGCCATTATTCGATTTCGAGGATATCCCGCCTTTGATTTGTATTTGACATATATGCTCTTGTGACCCAATCTTATGTCTTTTATCATCGTTAGGCGTGATACCTTCGTTAGCGTAGCTTCGGGTGTCTTGACGGGAGGATACACTATCAAGCCCCTCAGTTTAATTTTACGAAGCTTTTTAACCAAGCTATGTTGAATTAAACTCAATCTGCCACATAATTACTTGATTTGACGTCTCTGATCCTAACAATTATTTACCCGGGTGCGATTACCTTTCTGCCCCTACTAATTATTTTATGTTTAAATGGGGTTGAAGGGTGAAATGGTAATTTTCCGGTGCAGTTACCAAAGTAAGTCTGTAACTGATGGGACGGTTGCTGCTCGAGGGTAATAAAGAGTTAATCTTTGATTTTCTCTTTCATTTTTTCTTTCCTTTTCTTTTGCTATTCTCTTCATCTTCCGATCATCTTCCCTATTTCTCAAAAAAGGTATTGCTCCCATCTTGCTGTCTTTTTTGTTATTTTGTTATGGCTAAAGTAGGGCTTCGATCGATCTCTAGTGCGTGACCCCCGAGCGTTATGAACGCCTCTGTAAAACCCTAGGTCTCAAAGGAGACGACATAATTTTGCCAGAATCTGTTAAGTTTATGCTAGATTTTCCGGCGGATTACGTCGGAATGTACACACAATCATTTACAGAGTGCAACCTTAGGATTCACATTTCATCATTTTTTCTTAGTGTTCTTGACTACTTCAAAGTCCATGTTTCGATTGTCCACCCTCTCGCCATTAAAAAGATCTTGGCTTTTGAATATATATGCAAAGCTTATGGCGGTCAACCCTTAGTTGACTTGTTTCGCTGTTTCTTTCAAACTAGTGAGCTGGGAATTGGGTTACCATTGCCAAGCGCCGTAAAAAGAGGGGTAGTGTGATTGATACTCCAATGTGCTTTGCTTCTTCCATTCCTGATGTAAGGAATTGGAAGAATTCCTTTGTTTATATCAAGAAATCTTTTTTCTTTCTGGACAAATTTCCTAATGCCGTTGACATCAGATGGGCCATCGTTCCCAAGCAATATAGTGATCCTATCCCTGAGGATGCTAAGAATAATCCTCTCTACAGTAGGATTTGTCGTCATCTTATAATTAATTCAACTCTTCCGGATTCCCTTCTTTTTAAGCTCGGCATGGCACCTTCCTGGGAGAAAGGCGAAGCTATCCCTGTGTACTTTTGTGGGGAAAGGGGTAGGTTTTGTATGTCTTACGTTTTATTCTTGTTTATACTTTCTTGTGTTAATTTTTTCTGACTTTGCTCGCTTTTGCAGAGATGTCTTTGCGAAATGTTATCAAATCTTTTGGGGTAAAACAGATGACTGAAGCCGTCCGTGCTAGTACTGTGGTTAAGGAGCTTGGTTCTCCCTCCTGTTCTGGTTTTATGGAGGTGGATAGCAAACCGGAGAAAGTGGCTGAGTCAAGTGCCCCCAAGGTTCAACCCAGCGCCAAGGTTGCCTCGGAGCACGAACCTATTGATGTTGATGCTGAGCCTGACGTATCTAAGAGCATTCCTGTTAGGGCCTCTAGGCGCCAGAAGGCTGCCAGGAAAATGAAGGAGGTTATTTCTGGTTCCCCCTTGAAGAAGGCTAAGTTTGCTCTTCATGATGAAGATACCGATGATGAAGCTCAATTTGAAGGTTCCGGTGACAACGTTCCCTTGGGTATGCTTTTTATTTGTTAGTGTTTCTTATATTAATTGTGCTTCTTGCTTGAGCAAATTTATGTGCCCTTGTAGGTGATACTCCTGCTATCCCTTCTTTAGAAGCTTGTTTCGATGTGTTCGATGAGATGATTCCTTCTGAATTCGAAGATGCTTTTGTGGATACCTCCAAACTCATTGATGTTTATACCGCTCATTGCTATCGTTTTGCTATTTATAATCACCTCGTCTTATTTTGTTTGAAGCAGAAATCTGGCGATGTTGTATGTCCAGAGAGGGAGGTGGAAGAGCTTAGGGATGTCAATGCATCTTCCAAAGAGTCTGTGAGGAAGCTACATGAATAATTGTTATTGAACACATCTTGGGAGGAGGAGGTGAAGTCGGCCAAGAGTGAGATTCTGAGCATGCAGGAGAAACAGAAGCTGGATGAAAAGAGAATAGCTGACTTGGAAGAAGAGAATAAGGTTCTTCGTCAGGAAGCGAAGGTGTTGGCAGATCAGAAGAAGAGGTTTGATGGTTTGAAAATAGATTATTCTGATGTGATTACCCAGGTCATTCCACATGTCTGCAGGCAGGTTATTCGCAGCAAAGAATTGAGCACGTTTGTTGGTGATGTTGTTATTGCTAGCAAACTTGAGGAGAGGTGTAAATTGTTGACCTAGTTATCCCAGCAAGGCAAGCTTGAGCTTAGCAGTTATCCAGAGTATACTAATCAGGCTTCAGCCCTTGTTGATGCTGCGTGTCTCGCTTAGCCGATGCTGAGCTTAATTATGTCGCCTCTGTTGTTGCTCATTCTGATTTTAAGCCTGTGGAGCTCCTCACCTTGGTTGCAGAGCAATGATCTTTGTGGTTTGTTGTGTTATGACCCTCTTTTGATGTGATGACCTGTATGCTAATTACTTTATGTTTAACGTACTTTTATCAGGCCTGCGTGCCTGCTAATTTGGGGCTCTTTTGCCTATAAACAATTTGTGTTTGGTATTTTGTGGGTAGTCATACCCGTTTGTCTATTACTACTCTACTTATCTTGTAAGCAGGTTGCTTCTTTTAATTTCATCTTGGCTGTCTAAGTGTAACCTTTTAGCATTCAAACATATGCACTGTTTCCATGTAGACTATGCCCTTTTGTATATTGCTTAAGTTTGACAGGTGTTTCCCTTGGGGATACTTTGCAATAGCTTCAGTATACCTCTTGGGTTACCTTTGCTCATTGTTAGAGTTTTGCAAGTATTCCTCTTGGGAATACTTTGCAATAGCTTCGGTATACCTCTCGGGTTACCTCTTGCTTATTGCTAGAGTTTGGTAAGTATTCCTCTTGGGAATACTTTGCAATAGCTTCGGTATACCTCTTGGGTTACCTCTTGCTTATTGCTAGAGTTTGGTAAGTATTCCTCTTGGGAATACTTTGCAATAGCTTCGGTATACCTCTTGGGTTACCTCTTGCTTATTGCTAGAGTTTGGTAAGTATTCTTCTTGGGAATACTTTGCAATAGCTTCGGTATACCTCTTGGGTTACCTCTTGCTTATTGCTAGAGTTAGGTAAGTATTCTTCTTGGGAATACTTTGCAATAGCTTCGGTATACCTCTTGGGTTACATCTTGCTTATTGCTTAGAGTTTGGTAAGTATTCCTCTTGGGAATACTTTGTAATAGCTTTGGTATACCTCTTGGGTTACCTCTCGCTTATTGCTAGAGTTAGGTAAGTATTACAACACTTAAAATTCATGTTTCCAAAAGATAGTAGGATTTCATTCAAATTTCTCGTGGTAGGAAGCGTATAAGTTTCAACTACCCATTATGAATTTTCCTACTTACATACAACTAGAAATCTAGAAATAAAACTTTCGAAGGTTTACCCCGTTCCAGGTTCTGGGGATCTGTTTCCCTTCCGTCGTTTCGAGTTTGTATGAACCGTTCCCAAAAGCTTCGAAGATTATGTACGGACCTTCCCAGGTTGGGCCCATCTTTCCTTCATATTCCACTTTGCTGGTGCTATTGAGCCTTAGGACATAATCTCCGACCTTGTATACCGACGGTTTGACTCTCTTGTTGTAATACTTTTCAATCGTTTTCTTGTATGCTGCTTCCCAAATTAACGTAGCATCCCTTCTTTCCTCCATGAGGTCAAGATTGAGACGGAGATTCCCCTCGTTTTCTTCAAGGTTTGCGGTCCTGTTGGTTAATACCTGTATCTTCGCGGGTAATACCGCCTCAGTTCTATAAACCAAATTGTAAAGGGTTTCTCCGTTACTCCTTTTGGGTGTGGTTCGGTGAGCCCATAGGACCAGGGGGAGTTCTTCCATCCATCCTTGGTGGCATTTACCCAATCGTTTCTCGAGACCTTTTAAGATATCCCTGTTAGTTACTTCAACCTGTCCGTTCCCTTGTGGGTGGTAAACGGAGGTAAAGGTTTGCTTTATCTGTAGTTTTTCGCAGAACCCCGGGAAGATACCTTCAGCAAATTGTTTCCATTATCCGAAACGATTTTTTGGGGTATCCCAAACCGACACACGATGTGTTCCCAAACGAACTTTTCTATATGTTTCCCTGTCGTGGTGCTTAACGGTTTTGCTTCCGTCTACTTTGTGAAGTAGTCTATCGTAACCACCAACCATTTGTAGCCTCCTGGTGCTTCGGTGAGTGGACCTACTAGATCTATGCCCCACTTTGAGAAAGGCCATGCTGATAACACCGATATCATATCTTGCTTTGGCTGTTTTTGAACTTTAGCGTGGATCTGACATGGCTCACAGGTTCGTAAGAGCGTGACCGTATCTTCGTGCATGGTTGGCCAGTAATACCACATCCTTAGTATATTTGCCACTATCGACCTTGGTCCAGAGTGAAGTACACAGATGCCTTCGCGCATTTCTCTGATGATCATCGAAGCTTGGTTTGGTCTGACACAGCGAAGCCACGGGGTGAGGAAAGATTTCCTGTACAAGGCTCAGTTCATTATCTTGTATGACGGTGCTTTGATAAGGATCTTTCTTGCTTCTTTTTTATCCTCGGGTAAGATTCCGAGCTCCAAATATTCCCTTAATGGCTTCATCCATGTGTTTTCTTCTTCGGTGATTAAGTCGTGGACTTCCTGGGCTTCGATGGACTTTTTTTCCAACACTTCGACCAACACTTCCTTCGCCAGGTGTGCGAAGGTGATAGAAGCTAATTTGCTCAGAGCATCTGCTTTCTTATTCTGACTTCTTCTCACATGTTCTATTGTGACGCTTCTGAAGCTTTCTACTAGTTCCCTGACCTTTGACAGATAGAGTTGCATGGTTGGTTTTCTTGCTTCGAAGATACCTAGGACTTGGTTAGCAACGAGTTGTGAGTCTACGAAGGCTTGCAAATGCTCAATTTTCATCTCCTTCGTTATTCTGAGCCCGACGACCAGATCTTCGTATTCTGCTTCGTTGTTAGTTGTGTTGAACTCGAAACGAAGTGCGTAAGTAAACTCTTGTCCCTCTGGGTTGATTAGCATAAGTCCTGCCCCCAAACCATCAGAGCTAGAGGCTCCATCAGTGAACAATTTCCATTCCTTCGTTTCAATAGTCGGAGTGATAATTTGTGCGAAGGTGGAGTTGTTTTCTTCGTCTATCTCCGTTGTTTCTGCCATGAAGTCTGATAGCACTTAGGCTTTGATTGAATGGCGAGCTTGGAAATCGATGTCATGTTCCCCGAGCTCTATTGCCCACATGGCCATTCTGCCCGACTTTTCTGGCTTCATAAGGACCTGTCTAATTTGCTTGTTAGTTAACACAATGATAGGATGAGCTTGGAAATACCTTCGTAGTTTCCTCGCAGTGTGAACCAGAGCAAGCGTGAGCTTTTCGAGCTCTGGGTCGTTGACTTCTGCACATTGCAGGACTCGGCTTACGAAATATATCGGGACCTGTACCCTTTCACGTTCTGCTACTAACACCGCACTGATGCATTCCTTGGATGTCGCTAGGTAGAGATATAGCGTCTCTCCTATCTTTGGCGACGTCAGGGTTGGCAGATTAGCTATGTGTGCCTTCATATCAACGAAGGCTTTTTCAACCTCTTCGGTCCATGATATTTTCTTTGCTCCCAAGCATCCTTTTAAAACTTTGAGGAAAGGCAATTGCTTCTCAGCCCCCTTGGACAGAAAACGAATTAATGACGCAAGCTTCCCGTTTAAACTCTGCATCTCTTTGACCGTGGTTGGGGTTTTGAGTTGTTGGAGCTTGTCTACTTTCTCTAGATTTGCTAAAATTCCTTTCTTAGTGATATAATACCTTAAGAACCTTCCTTCCTCTACCTCTAATGAGCACTTCTTGGGGTTTAGCTTCATGTTGACTGACCGAAGGGTGTCGAAGGTTTCTTGAATGTCTTTCAGCAAAGTGCTTTCTTCAGGGCTCTTGATCACCATGTCATCAACATAAGCCTCCAAGTTTCTCCCTAGATGCTTACGAAAGACTTTGTCCACCAGCCTTTGGTAGGTGGCTCCGCCGTTCTTCAATCCGAAGGGCATTTTCTTATAGCAATATATCCCCTTGCTTGTGAAGAACGATGTCTTTTCCTCGTCTTCTTCGGCCATTTGGATCTGATGGTAGCCTTTGTAGGCATCAAGAAAACACTTGTACTTGTACCCGGTTAGGGATTCCACCTTCCAATCGATCTCCGGCAGGGGGTAGCAATCCTTAGGGCAAGCTTTGTTGATATTTGTAAAATCGACGCACATTCTCCACCCTCCGTCAGATTTCTTCACCATGACGGGTTTTGCAACCCAGGTGGGATATTTCACTTCTCGAATTATGCCAGCCTGGAGTAGTTCTTCAACCTCTTTGCAAGCAGCATCATCTCTCTCATTAGCGAGGTTTCTTTTCTTCTGATGCATTGGCTCTAGGTGCTTGTATTCGTTGAGCTTGTGTTCCGTTGAAAAGGTTGTTCCGTCGATACCGAGCGTTCGAGGAATACCTGTCATATCTCCGTATTTCCAAGCCACGATGTCGATATTGGCCTGTAGTAGCTTGCGAAGCTTTTTCTTCACTTCTGAAGGTAGCGATCTTCCGATAACTACTTGTTGCTCGGGGAATAGAGGGTTGATGGAGATTTTCTCTTCGTTCGAACCTTCTTCTTTGGTTTCGAAGATACATTCACCTGGTCTTTCCTCCGTTTCCCTGATTTCCATAATTACCTTCTCTCGATCGTAGGTTGAAGCTAGGGTGACAATCCCTTCGGGTATGTAAAACTTCACTAATTGATGTACGGTAGATGCAATTATTCCCATTTTCATCATGGCTACTCTTCCTAGCAGGATGTTGTGCTGCGAGGTGGCCCGGACTATTACAAAATCTAGCGTTTCGGTCCTGGACAATGGTGGCTCTCCGATGGTGAAATCGAGGTCTACTTCTCCGATTGGCCAGCATCTTTCTCCAGAGAACCCAATTAGCGGTACCCTCGGTGGGTTCAGGCGAGCCTTAATGGCGGGGCTAAGGTGATCGAAGCAATGTTCATACATGATGTCGTATGCACTGCCACCATCCAAGTAAACTCGGTGTACCTCTCTTTTGAAGATTCGCCCATTGATTGTAACAGGTTTGTCGGAGGGAGTGATTGTATCAAGTGCTGGGAAAGAGATCTCTTCCTAATCTATTACTCCGCTCTTTCTTCCCCTCTTGTAGGTTCTTTGCTTCTTAACTGCGAAGTATTCTGCAACAGTTAGTATGGCGTTGTCCGTATTTGGTTTCTTTTCTTCGGTTTCGGGCTCTTGTTTCGGTATCTTCGGGTTGCGTATGCCTTTTACTAAGTGTGTTAATTTTCCAGATCTGACTGCCTCTTCGATAGCTTGCCTTAACTGTATGCAGTCGTCTGTTTCATGGCCGAAGTCATTATGAAAGTCACAAAATTTACTTGTGTCTCTCATTTTTCCTTTGCTATTCAGCTTTGGTGGAGCTTTGAAGGCTTGGGCAGCCTTTTCGGTAGCTAGGATCTCTTTGGGTGACTTTACAAGCGTTCTGAGGATACCAGGGGTATTTTCCCTTCTATAGGGGGAGAACCTATTTCGCTCGTTCCTTCTTCCGGACTTCTCTTCACGATGACCTGGTTTTTCCTTTCGCTTAAAGCCTTGAGTTTCTTCGTATAAGAAGCTATTCGCGGTGTCTTTCGCATCTAGCCAAACGTGTGCTTTGTCTAGCAATGCTTCGTAAGTGTCAGGGAGATCTCGACTGAGATGCTCTACCAATGCTCGGGTCCTGCAACCGTATAAGAGTCCCGAGATCCTTTGTGGCTCGGGGAGTCCTGGAATCTGCTGGGTTTCGTCCGTATACCGAACGAGAAAAGCCCTCAAAGCTTCGCCATCTTTTTGCTTGATACTGTGGGCAGCGACGTGATTCTTCTTGTGTTTCTTCTGTTGGCTAAATTTCGACCAAAAAAGTCGTTTAAGGTCCTCGAAGCTGGAGATGGAATCTTTTGCTAAAGAGTCGAACCAGATCCTTGCATCACTTTTGAGCACGTATGAGAACGCGTGACAAGCCACAGCTGTATCCCATCTTGACATTCGAGCCGCACCTTCGAAGATGTTTATAAAATCCTCAGGGTCGTCTTTTCCTTCGTAATACCCCAAGTGGGAAGGTATCTTCATCCCGATGGGTAGCGGGTGGTTTTGTATTGAAGATACAAAGGGAGTTTTCTGACTCTTCCAAGATTGGTCTAAGTATCCGCCAGTGTTTCCGCTAGCTTCGTGGTGGAGGTTCTTCGCTGCGGGGGTACCTCCGATGTATGTACCTTGGAAGGGCAAACCAACCCATGGACTTCCTCCATTCCATAATTGCGACCCTGGAGGCAACGAAGCGTTCGACTGAGTTACCAGGGGAATGATTCCCGTGGTTGGTAAGACAGTGTTGGTGTTAGGTATGTTCTGTGGAACAACGGGAAAAGGGCTCCCGAAGGTATATTGCTGCGCAACTGGTCCTCCTGAGTGGCTCAACGGGACACTGGTGGTGGTCATTGAATGAGCCGGTTGTGAAGGTATCGGCTGAAGAGTAATATTCAGAGGGACTGTCAGTTGTAAGATCTGGGGCTGGCTGGTAAGAGGGAGACTTCTTGCTGGCCTAGCCTCCATTTCTATTTCTTCGTCGACATCATCACTGTCATACGTCAGTGTTCGCCGACTGTGCAACTGCCCTTCTTCTCGTAACTTCTTGATGACGACGCATATGTTATCGTAGTTGTTGAGTATGAAGGTTTTGTCGATTAGCGGTGGTGGTTCAGAATCACTTCGGTTTGTGGTTATTGGCATAGCAGGAGTGATAGGTGTCCGTGTTACGGTTTCAGGTTGATCTACCTCAGATGGTAGAGAGAAACCGGGTGGTGGGTGATCAGATTCCGCCATGATCTTGTGTTTTTTTCAAACAAAGTAAGTGTTGAAGTGGTGTCCCACGGATGGCGCCAATTGTTTGTACAATTCTTGGCACTCCTTGTTAGTGGAACAAGGATATTGAGTTCTGATTGCTGAATGGGTGATATAACGTGGTATGATGATGGATGTATGCTTGTTGGTGATTCCCCGAAGGTAGTACGAAGGTACCGTACTTTACGCCACCAAGATACGAAGGTAACTCATTGAGAGTGTTTATATATGAGTGATTATGACTTAGAGTGAATGCCTTGTCCAGAGACCATGTTCCCTTTATATAGGGTGAGGCAATAGCTTTATCACCAGCTTTCTAGGTGGATTCAGTCTTCGAGGCAACCTCTGATGAGACAAAGGGGACTTTCCCTCCAGCTGACTGCAACCTCTGTTGGTCCAAGAAAGCTATCCTGCAGCATTCCTCTTTTGTCATTTGGATGCTAGTGGAAGCGAGTTTGGTCAACCCGCTTACTTCTCTCCTTCAGTCTAGGTGATCTTGTGACTTTAGGAGAAGGCCTTGTCCATTGGTAACCGTGATCCCTTCGTCAATACGTCCCTTCGTTACTATAGCTTCGTATAACGGAAGTGGTTTCGTACCAACTCTGAATATTGGGATTCTACTTTGGTAGCATTCTTCTTTTATCATTTGGGCGCCATTATTCGATTTCGAGGATATCCCGCCTTTGATTTGTATTTGACATATGTGCTCTTGTGACCCAATCTTATGTCTTCTATCATCGTTAGGCGTGATACCTTCGTTAGCGTAGCCTTGTGTGTCTTGACAGGAGGATACACTATCAATTCTCATTTTGATGGGAGCATTAATTGGTATTTATTCTTTATTTTATTTCGAGTTTCTAAGGACAATCTATCCTTGACATTATATTGTAATTCTCATACTAATGATGAAGAAACTGTGCAATCCAAGTAACAACATTGTTTTTGTGTGTGTAGGTTAGGGAACTGAACAAATGAAGGTATACAAGTGTTTGATCTAAGGTGGTTAAATTGTATTCAATGGGTGCACACATAAGGGATTAACGAGCTGAATATTTACCCATTTCTTTTTTGTTAGCTGTTAGGATCTTCTTGAATAAACAATTTGATCGATTATAAATTATACATATAAATATATGTAGACCGAATTGAGTAGCGTCTCTTTGTGTATTGAGGATGTTCCTTAGTTATTGAAGTAGCATGTGTGTATTCTGCTTTTGGATGATTAATTTAGTTCATAATAATCTTGCTATACATGTATTGACTTATCTGCTATTGACCTCATTACTTACCTCATTCCTTCATTGTTTCAATTTAGCTGGAGTACACTAGCATGTGTGTATAACTTCTTTTTAATGTTAATAATTCACACCCAATTTTTTAGCACGTACAACCATCAAACCAGAGACCAAAGCAAGGTTCGACAAAACAAAAAGTATCATAGTACGTCGTCCTTCCCTGAAATGAAACTTTTATGCTGGAGCAAGAACTAGCATGAACGTCGATCTATTACAACCAACACGGTTGTTCGTATTTCATTTTCTTCTTCCAAGTCCTTCTTATTTAGAAATGCACTCACTGAGTTACGGAATCTAAAATCTTGAGGCTGATTACGACCCCTTTAATGAAAGGTAAGCGCTTTGGCTTACTACCTATAATATAAAGATCCTTCTCTGCGCACTTTAGATATCTGTTTCCATTCAATCAAAGACGACGATGCGCCTCTAATCTAAAGATAATAATTGGTTACATCTAACCTATTTTTATTCCTTTTTAGTTTAAAAAATATTCTTATAATCAATTTATTTAACGGGTCACTAAAATAAATGACTTTAGCATTTAAATTTACTTACTATCTAAAACATGTTATTAAATTATTTCGTTTAAACAAACGCGTGATTCCACGAATCATTTCACTAATAACTCTTTAATACTCCATCTATCTCAAGATAATTTTCCTTTTAACTTTCAACTTTTTTTATTTTGACTTTAGATATTCTTTTTATTTAATATTTGATTAGAATTAAATGAATAAATTTGATTTTAAAATGTGATTACATTGGTATAACTTAAATCAAATACTATAGCATAAATAAAAATATTTAAAGTTAAAATTGTACAAAAAAACTTAAAAAATATAAATGGGATAGTCATTTTGAGACCGAGGGAGTACATATATTTGTAATGATCCCAAATCCGTTTACCAAAAACGAAGCACATTTTAATTTTATAAGTTAGGTCCCATTAAAACATTCATAATACAAAAACATTTCCAACTCGGTATTAACCAAAAACATAATATCATAACGATATGTTTAACAATTTATAATGACCCTTGGTACACAAATGACACGTTACAAAAGCATTTGTAATAACGACCAAATCACACAAAATACGGGTTAATACTCAATAACCCAACCCATTACCAAGAGCATAATCACGGAGACTACCAAATCCCCAATCCGCGTCCATATATCCAAAAGCTAATCCTCCAAGCTTAAGCAACATCTATCAATCCTAGTCTAGCAACTAGGTAACTCCGCATCAACGATACCTATAAAAAGGTAACAATGAGAGGGGTAAGCGCAAGGTTGTAAAAGCCGCGAGTCGGGGACGCATCGGTCGAGACTAAAAAAGGTCGCGTCGGCCGAGTCGGTGACGCGTCAGTGACGCATCGGTCGTTGACCTACGTTGACTTTATTAATAATTTCTTAAAAATATATTTATATATGTATAAAATAGTTAATTTTGTACCATGAATTTCTTAAATAAGAACTTGAATTTAAATACAATCAAACTTCAAACTCAATTACTGTTACCAAGTACATAATCAGTAAGGACACGGAGAAAAGAGCGGCCCAAAAAATGAAAACAAATCCTAATTTTAAGACATATCACATCTTGACGAAAATTTGACTGATTTTGACCGTTTTTGACCAACTTTGACCGTCTTTGACAGACTTTGACCGAACTTTTAGCTTTAACCGTCTTTTGAGTCGTTATCAGAAAAAATGGGACGGAGAACCCAAAAAAACGACGCATCGGCCGACGTGTCGGCTAAGTCGGCCGACTTTTACAACACTGGGTAAGCGTAAAGCTTAGTGAATGCAATAATTATACATATTCATATATAACCTACTTACTTGCAAACACTTACACAATTACCGCATGTATGCTAGCAATTCAACAACCATGTAATCAGATGCATAAACTAAATATCCTCAAATCTCAATAAACTAGCATCACCAATAGCATATATTCATCGCAATATAATATTCTAAATAAACAACACACAACCAAACCATATGGTTAACCATACACGCACCATGGTGCTACCGGCTCCGTGGTTCGCACTATACGCAATTGTCACGATGCTACCGGTTCCGTGGTTCGCATCACAACTTGAGTCATACTCACGCTAAGGCGTTACCGGCTCTATAGTTCATACCTTAGCAACTCGTACTATAGTGCTACCGGCTCCGTGGCTCACACTACAACACACCTATCATGATGCTTCCGGCTCCGTAGTTCGCATCATAGCACACCCGCACATACTATGGCACTACCGGCTCCGTGGATCATGCCATAGCATACAAATAAATACACTATATAAGTACACGTATAATTATTCCACTCACCTTGCAATGCCCGCACAAGACATGTACAACATGATCTCCGTTCTCAAATCCGAGCAAGTAACCACCTATATCACACATAGGTACAATATTGACATAAATAGTGATTCTCTAAAAGAGAACCCCGACACAAACATCCCTTAATCGAGGGATCACACCTTGCTTGCCAAAACTCGCCCATTTAACACCTAATGGACACAAACCAATTACCACTTCGGGTGGTAATTCGAACTCACTCTACAAAGTACAATTTAACTCAAATTATACATGGCACCAATTAGACCAACCTAGGTCTTAACACTAAATTACTACTTAAGTAGTAATCATTTCAAACGTCATTTATACCAAAACCCCAACACGTGCAATATTGACCCATATTGCGTTTGATCACGTTTGACTTATGTTAAAATACCATTTTAATCCAAAATAACTTTTCACGATTACTTTCTTTCAAAAATGCCATTTAACACTCAACAAAAGTGTTTAACATCCATTTGATCCAAAATTAGTGTCATCATCAAATTTGACCCAATTCAATTTACCCATTTTGACACAAGTCACAAAAACGCCCATTATCACTAACGGCTAGTGATTATATTTCCAAAACACCAATTAACACCTAAACCAAGTATATACATACATGATTCACCAAAACTTGACTCAAAACTTAGTTTGACACCAAATCAAGCTTGCTTGACCCAAAATACCCACTTTACCCATTTTGACCCAAAATGGGGTTTTCAACAAAAATCAACTAACATACACACTCAAGAACACTAAATCACAAGTAATCTAGTGTTTAATCAACTTATGCAAGCTACAAGACCTACAAATTTATCACCCAAAACCCTAGGTCTCCAATTAGTGTTTACTCACATGAATCATACCCGAAACCCCCAAATTTCACAATAAGTGGGGTTTATAACCCTACTAGCACAAACCCTAAACTCAAACAAGAATCTTAAATAATCAAATTCGGATTCGAGACTTACCACTACTGAAACGAACCGTTCATATACATTATAAATGATTCACAATAGTTGATTACATCCTGAGGTATTTGACCTCTATATGATACGTTTTAGAAAATATCGCATTCGTTTCATAAAAAGCACACTATTATTATACATAATGCATGTTTTAAACAATTGGGCGATTATTTAAGGAATAATCCCCATAATACATCGATTTTCAAATACTACACACGTGACATAACAGTCAAATATAATACATGACAAAGGTTTTATTGAATGCAACACTTTATTTAATTAAAAGCATGAGACTCCATGCACAGCTTGCTCAGATAATGCAAGAGCGGAAGACTTTCTTTAGGATCTGAGAATAAACATGCTTAAACAGTCAACACAAAGGTTGGTGAGATATATAGGTTTAGCATTGATATAAATATAGACCACAAGATTTCATAGTTATAAATATATGTACACTCGCAAGTGTATAAAAGTATTCTATAAGTTGTTGAGGGCTTCGGTAACCATACTTAACCATTCATGTAGCATATTCCCTTTATTATGAAATCTCCCTACACTGTACCAAGTGTAGTAAAAACGAAGTACTATGCAACCGTTTACGATACTAGAACGACTAGCCTGGTTGGGGTTGTCAAACCCGATAGATCTACCAATAGGATTCGCGCTTACATGTTCTTACAACATGTAAATATTAGTTACCAAGCTATTAGGGAAGATATGCAATGTGGTACAACTCAACGTAGAATATATTTTAAGTACTTGTGTCCATGGCTTAAAACATAAAATGCATGTATTCTCATCCCAAAATATTTTTAGAGTTTAAAAATGGGACTATATACTCACAGTAGTAAAAGTATATTAATAATAAGTTTTCAACTTATTAAAAATATGACCGTCGTCCTTGGATTCACGAACCTATAACAATAATAACGATTCAGATAATAATACGACATATGAATAAAATAAAGCAAGTTTATAGAATACTTATATAATAATTTTTAACATTTTATGTTAGTAGTCCATTGTTAGTAGTTTGTTAGTAGTCCAAAATAGTCCAAAAAGTCCAACAGTCCAATAATCGGTATATATATATATATATATATATAATCTTAGAATTACCCCACGACGTATTGTATACGTATTGTCTTTGCATCAATCCAGAGATGTATTGTATACATATTGTCTTAGAATTAACTAAGACGTATTTTGTACGTATTGTCTTAGGATTTATCAAAACGTATTGTAAACTTATTGTGTTAGGACGTACCAAGAATATTATTATACATATATACAATCACAAAATTAACCAAGATTATAATATTTTGTTATACTACTGATAACATGTCCAATATATATATATATATATATATATATATATATATATATATATATATATATATATATATATATATAGGATATAGGAAAAGTTAACAAGGATATGGTTAATATAGTTTTTATAATATAAATTTCGTCCATACAACGTTAATTTTAGCAGATTTTGTTTTGCTCGCCAAATATTCATTACAACTCCGTTTAAAGTGAATCAAATTGCTATGGATTCCTTTAAAAAACCAATTCGAAAAGTTCATCCCAAGTAGTAATTTTTAGAGCTTTACCCTCTTTTTGTGTCGGTGGACAGATTTGGAAAAATCCCGGCATCCACCCAATATATGATTTTTGATAAAATACTTCCACTTTGTCTAAAATCATGAAAAAAATACTGGAAGTCTTATTTACATATATTAACATATTTCCAAAGTCTTAGCCTCGAACTCAAAGTCTTAGATATGTTTTTAATTCCTAACCCAAAACAGCCCGCTTTTTACCGAATGGAGATTAAAGGATATATGTTAAGTTTCAAGGTGTTCTTCATATGTACAAGTTATAAGTTCTTATATTAAATTAATATAACATCATAATACATATAAATAAGTGTAATTAGAGTTATGTTAGAAATATTAGATTAGTTTTTAAAACAAGCTTGGTGTTCACCAAAACAAGTTCTAGTGTTTACAAGTTTTATAAGTATAATAAGATAGCAACTATACAAGGAATTGAACAAGGATTTTGAGAAGTATTTTACCTTGATTATGAAGAGGAAAGTTGCTGAGATTAAAGTATGATATGAGAGCATTCAAGTGTGTGTTTTTAGTTTAAGAAAATGTGAAGTAAAAAGGAGTTAAAATGGTCCTTATTTATAAGCTTATAATTTTGGCTTTTAGTGAAAATATCTAAGATAAGTTAAATTGTATTAAGTCATGCATGACATATTAAATTGATTAGGTCATGGATGACATATTACACAAATAATTGCAGATTTCTATTGGTATATACTAATAGTAAATACTTCTAGAAGCTGTGTATAATACGGGTAAAAATACCGTATGAATGCGAGTAGAATTCTTGAGGAAATTGAACGGAAATATGAGTATAGCTATCCTTTATATGTATTGGTATATTATAAAGTGTATTCAATACTTGTAAGGATGTATTTACGCTCGTAATACATTATATGTAAATACATTTTAACATAAGTTAATTACGTCGTTTACATAGTAACGTATATATTGTTTGAAAACTCTTTAAATTAGTAGTATAAAAATATATATATAATACTTTATTAATATACTTAATGAGATATTTAATTATCATATTTTCAAGTTAAATATATATAAATCCATATATATACACAATAATTAAACAATTAAACAATTAAATCAAGTTATGACGTTCGTGAATCGTCGGAATAAAAGGGTGACTAAAAGCTTGTGTAAAAATCTTTCCGGAGGTTCAAGATTTATTAAAATTCATTGCTTATCAAGTCGGAATTATATAAAGATTAAGTTTAAATTTGGTCGGAAATTTCCGGGTTGTCACAGTACCTACCTGTTAAAGAAATTTCGTCCCGAAATTTGATCGAGGTCGTCATGGCTAACAATAAGAATGTTATTATGACGAATATAAGTTGATTCATAGGGTTTTATCATGATTAAGAAATATGGATAAAATAATTCGATTACTCGAAACGTATGAGTGAAGCTATCGTAAAAGAGTGAAATGAGAAAATGGGGATTCGTCTTATCTTTTGACGTCATCACGGTTGATCTACGGATTAAAGAAAATCTTTGTAATCTATATAAGATTTGATTCTTCGGCAATTAAGGAAATTATGATCCTCTTCGATTTAATGCAATAATCTGTCTCGATTTCTCTGTCGAATATTTTACTATAAATCAACCTCCTATGTTTCCTTATTTCCACATCTCCCATCTTTTATACTTTCTTCCTTTCTTCGTACTTCCAAAACATTCGTCAATATGCCCCATCCAGTTTTAATTCTTGATATATTCTTAACTATCACATATGTCATTCTTCTTTTTCATCTTTCACCGGAGGAGTCCGTTAATTTCTACTATACTCTTAGGTTTATAGTGTTCTTAGTTTTTCTGTGTCTTTATATTGCTATACGCATCGATATACACGGTTTGTAATTTCTGCGTTGTCTTCGTGCTTATATTTTTCCTTATATTTTGGAGTTTTATGCTTCCGTCTTCTTTTCCCGACTTCAAGTCAAGTGAATAATGGTCTGGAATTCATACATATGAAATTCGGAATGAACATAACTAATGCTCTAAGAGAAAAATTGTAATAGCACAATTTGACTTGTGAAATTACCAGAATCCAAAGGAAAAGATAGAACTATCAATAGAATATGTTCTTGATATGTTTAGAGATTAGATTGAATGTAAGAGTCATGTAATATGGCACATGATGACGTTATGGTCTGTGAATCATTACGTTCCATTTAGAAACTCAGCATGACTTACTGTAATATAATCACGTTGATCAAGTGTCATTATATTATACTAACTCATGCTTCATTTCCTAACACTACTTCAAAACATTCATATTTTAAACTTGAAGGTTCCAAAATTTAGAAACTAAAATATTTTCTTTTATGATGTAACATAGATAGCGCGAAAAGATGAATTATTTCAGATAAGAATATTTATGAAAATATCTTCAGAAATATGGAGGATATTTATAATGAAATATACGATGATATCTTAGAATATCTAAGATCAGAGGATGATGAAGAATATTGTCCACAAGGGTTTAGAGTAAGGAGCAAGGTATTCGCTAAATACTTTAGCAGACACTGAATCATTTGGATTCTTTGAAGGCAGATTTAGTCCTTGTGATTTGTCCACAGCCTCCTTCAGGGTTTGCTCAATCCGTTTTCCAGTTCCAAACCTTCTCTTTTTCTGTGCTTTGCTAACACAATATTCTTTATCATCAACTTTTGACTGTTACGGTTGTCTACAGTTTCTGCTGCTTCATTCAGCTTTTTTTTCAAAACTTCATAGTACTGATTCGTAGGCTGAAGTGCTATTCCGGATTTCGGAATTATAATTCCAAGAAATAATGTTATATGTATATGCGGAAATGATGTGAGATTCAAGAATAATTATTGATGCTTCCTGGGGTTTGGTATGACAATTATTGTTACAAGATGTAGATGGGTACATGACAAGGTTTTATAGTGATCTTTCAGAGAGATTTAAGTAAAAGAGCAATAAAGTTGCTGGTAAGCTTACTACTAATGTGGTGGAATATAAAAGGTTCCCTGGTAACGATGGCGAAAAGACAATGTATATATCAAGGTTATAATAAGGCTACTCCGGATGAAAAGTCGAAGTTGTCTTTTTGGAGCTGTGACAAAATTCGCTATTTTGAAAAGGGATTGTAAAGTTATTTTGGGTAATAATAATGCTAAAGGATCTGACACGGATACGTGCTGAACCTTTGCTTAGGTTCAAGTGTCCTCCGAATGCATATCTATATGCATATATTCTTCGTATGTATCGTGTGATTGGTTCATTCTCTCGATTGTTCCTTAGTTGAGGTGTTTTCAAGAATTTTGAAGGGTTTAGACGCAGGTTGTCAATGTCAATATCCGTATAATGAATTCGTCGTGAATCTTGAATTATACAAATATCTTTATGAGTTCTGTGAATGAAAGTGATGTTCTAGTATAGTTTGAATTTAAAGTATGATTTTGAAGGATGTAGGAATCTAAGAGTGATGTCATCTATTTAATCTTGACTTGGATTCTGATCTGTCAAAACCAGAATATGTAATTGAATTTGAATGAGAATGGTTGTTCTGGTTTCTATGAAAGAATGTATATTGTTGTGAAAGTAGTGAGTATGGTTAATGATTATTGAATCAGAATTGAAGAATGTACAGTATAACATATTAATTGTGAATTTGTATAATTCTCGGGTATTACCTACCCGTTAAAGTTTCACAAGTAATATTTTGTACAAGAGAATTTTTATTACAGTCTTTATGAAAATATATATTTTTTTATTTTCTGCAGATGTAATATAGATTTAATGAGTTAATATACTATTAAACTCATTTGATTTTTTTTTTCTTTTTTTGCTGGAGCTAGAATGAATAACCCCTAAAACTTTAGAGATTACATAATTTTTGCGGAGTATTTCTTCAACGTAAATGAAATTATGAATCAATACTTCATTATTCATTTTTATTGATATTTCCACGGTGATTGATGTTGGTGTTCGTAGAATTCTTGTGAACTTCGCAAGACACGAATGACGTTTTCTAGAAAGGTTCGAGTACATCGAAAATGAAAGTGTGAAATCTAACAGGTACTCGAACAATACACTTGGTTTATTATGAAATGGAATCTATTGATTTAAAGCAGAGATTATAGTTAATGATTGTTAAGTCATTAGCGAAGGATGTACATCATAGCATATTAGTAATATGAATTAAACGAGTAGTATCTACCCTTTAACATTCACATGTAATAGCTTAGTACGAAAAAAAATATATTGTGATTTAAAAACTCATATATATATATATATATATATATATATATATATATATATATATATATATATATATATATATATATATATATAATATACATATAAATTTTTAGGAGGGAATGAGTTAATACTTCATAACTCGTTGATACAATATACGCGTTGTTGATTTGTGATGACGTTGATGATTATGGAATTGGCGGAGCTTGTGATGTTGTAGGTGCTGCTGGTACTGGTGATGCTGTCGGTACTGCTGGTGCTGCTTGTATAACAAGTCTTTTTTGTAACGCACGCACCATTCCTGTCAGGGTTTCTATTCTCCCCTCTATCATCTCTATCCATCCACTCATGTTGATTTACGGTTATGATTAGAATAAATAATCTCTAAAACTTTAGAGATTACATAATCACCGTAGAATATTTCTCCGATGAAGTTATGAATCAATACTTCATCGTTTGATGTTGTGGGTATTCCTTGATATTTACATGGCGTATGACGTTGATGCTCGTGGGACAGATTGTGATGTTGGGGCTTGCGATGCGGATGTTGTTGGTGGTGGTAATGGTACCATTGGTGTGGATGCAGGTGGTGCAGTTGGCGCTTGTGGGGCTTGTGATGCTTGTAAGTTCTGCATCATACTCTCTAAAGCCACCACTCTAGCGCGAAGCTCGTTGACTTCTTATAGTACACCGGGATGATTGGCGGTTGGAACGAGAGGATGAATAAGATCTAGAAGTTTAGATAATATATAATCTCTAGAGAGATACTCTGGAAATGAGGGTGAAAATAGTGTTTCGGACTGGTTCGCCGGTAAGTGCTTCAGGTTCTTCGCCGAGAGGGAAATTTGGTGGGTGGAAAGGATCGCCTTCTTCTCGTCTCCATTGACTGAGTCGACTACAAATCCATCCCCAATCCATCCATAATAGATGATGGCTAATCGGTTGATCCATTCCAGTTACACTGCTTTCGGACCTCAGGTGAATATCCATATCGGAATAGCTGTCGGAATCCGATGAACTTGAACCAGTTGAAGGATCCATCTCGAACAGAGTAGGGAAAAGATTTTTGAAATGAAATAAATTTTAGGACTAGTTTAGTATTCCTCAATACATAATTTACATATGTATTTATAATACCAGAATCCCATAAGTTACGGAGGATTTTTCGAAAGATGTCAGACAAAGTTTACTGTAATAAATATGCAAAGATATGAATTTGTCTATACACTATCTATGTAATGAATGCAGTAAGACACGTCTAGACTTAAGATGATAAACAGGTAATTTCCGACAAAAATTGATAAGCAAAACTTTTGACATACAGCTAAGGTCGAAGTCCAGACCCACTAATGCATCCTTACAACTATCAGTTACACACACTAATGCAAGACCTAGTTCGCTAAGACCACCGCTCTGATACCAACTGAAACGACCCTTTCATATACATTATAAACAATTCACAATAGTTGATTACATCACGAGGTATTTGACCTCTATATGATACGTTTTAGAAAATATTGCATTCGTTTCATAAAAATCACACTATTATTATACATAATGCATGTTTTAAACAATTGGGTGATTATTTAAGGAATAATCCCATAATACATCAATTTTCAAATACTACACACGTGACATAACAGTCAAATATAATACATGACAAAGGTTTTATTGAATGCAATACTTTATTTAATTAAAAGCATGAGACTCCACGCACAGCTTGCTCAGATAATTCAACAGCGGAAGACTTTCTTAAGGACCTGAGAATAAACATGCTTAAACAGTCAACACAAAGGTTCGTGAGATATATAGGTTTAGCATTGATATAAATATAGAACACAAGATTTCATACTTATAAATATATGTACACTCGCAAGTGTATAAAAGTATTCTATAAGTTATTGAGCGCTTCGGTAACCATACTTAACCATTCATGTAGCATATTCCCTTTATTATGAAATCTCCCTACAATGTACCAAGTGTAGTAAAAACGAAGTACTATGCAACCGTTTACGATACTAGAGCGACTAGCCCGGTTGGGGTTGTCAAACCCGATAGATCTACCAATAGGATTCGCGCTTACATGTTCTTACAACATGTAAATATTAGTTACCAAGCTATTAGGGAAGATATGTAATGTGGTACAACTCAACGTAGAATATATTTTAAGTACTTGTGTCCATGGCGTAAAACATAAAATGCATGTATTCTCATCCCAAAATATTTTTAGAGTTTAAAAATGGGACTATATACTCACAGTAGTAAAAGTATATTAATAATAAGTTTTCAACTTATTAAAAATATGACCGTCGTCCTTGGATTCACGAACCTATAACAATAATAACGATTCAGATAATAATACGACATATGAATAAAATAAAGCAAGTTCATAGAATACTTATATAATAATTTTTAACATTTTATGTTAGTAGTCCATTGTTAGTAGTTTGTTAGTTGTCCAAAATAGTCCGAAAAGTCCAATAGTTCAATAATCGATATATATATATATATATATATATATATATATATATATATATATATATATATATATATATATATATAATCTTAGAATTACCCCCACAACGTATTGTATACGTATTGTCTTTGCATCAACCCAGAGACGTATTGTATACATATTGTCTTAGAATTAACTAAGACGTATTTTGTACGTATTGTCTTAGGATTTATCAAAACGCATTGTATACTTATTGTGTTAGGATGTACCAAGTATATTATTATACATATATACAATCACAGAATTAACCAAGATTATGATATTTTGTTATACTACTGATAACATGTCCAAATATATATAAATATATATATATATATATATATATATATAGGATATAGGAAAAGTTAACAAGGATATGGTTAATATAGTTTTTATAATATAAATTTCGTCCATACAAAGTTAATTTTAGCAGATTTTGTTTTGCTCGCCAAATATTCATTACAACTCCGTTTAAAGTGAATCAAATTGCTATGGATTCCTTTACAAAACTAATTCAAAAAGTTTATCCCAAGTAGTAATTTTTGGAGCTTTACCCTCTTTTTGTGTCGGTGGACAGATTTGGAAAAATCCCGGCATCCACCCAATATATGATTTTTGATAAAATAATTCCACTTTGTCTAAAATCATGAAAAATATACTGGAAGTCTTATTTACATATATTAACATATTTATAAAGTCTTAGCCTCGAACTCAAAGTATAAGATAGGTTTTTAATTCCTAACCCAAAACAGCCCGCTTTTTACCGAATGGAGATTAAAGGATATATGTTAAGTTTCAAGGTGTTCTTCATATGTACAAGTTATAAGTTCTTATATTAACTTAATATAACATCATAATACATATAAATAAGTGTTATTAGAGTTATGTTAGAAATATTAGATTAGTTTTTCAAACAAGCTTGGTGTTCACCAAAACAAGTTCTAGTTTTTACAAGTTTTATAAGTATAATAAGATAGCAACTATACAAGGAATTGAACAAGGATTTTGAGAAGTATTTTACCTTGATTATGAAGAGGAAAGTTGCTGAGATTAAAGTATAATATGAGAGCATTCAAGTGTGTGTTTTTAGTTTAAGAAAATGTGGAGTAAAAATGGTCCTTATTTATAAGCTTATAATTTTGGCTTTTAGTGAAAATATCTAAGATAAGTTAAATTGTATTAAGTCATGCATGATATATTAAATTGATTAGGTCATTGATGACATATTACACAAATAATTGCAGATTTCTATTGGTATATACCAATAGTAAATACTTCTAGAAGCTGTGTATAATACGGGTAAAAATACCGTATGAATGCGAGTAGAATTCTTGAGGAAATTGAACGGAAATACGAGTATAGCTATCCTTTATATGTATTGGTATATTATAAAGTGTATTCAATACTTGTAAGGATGTATTTACACTCGTAATACATTATATGTAAATACATTTTAACATAAGTTAATTACGTCGTTTAAATAGTAACATATATATTGTTTGAAAACTCTTTAAATTAGTAGTATTTAAAAATATATATAATACTTTGTTAATATACTTAATGAGATATCTAATTATCATATTTTCAAGTTAAATATATATAAATCCATATATATTCACAATAATTAAACAATTAAACAATTAAATCAAGTTATGACGTTCGTGAATCGTCAGAATAAAAGGGTGACCAAAAGCTTGTGTAAAAATCTTTCTGGAGGTTCAAGATTTATTAAAATTCATTGCTTATCAAGTCAGAATTATATAAAGATTAAGTTTAAATTTGGTCAGAAATTTCCGGGTCGTCACAACTATAACCAAAACGTAGCTAGGAACGAGGTGAACAACTTTAACTCTCGAGCTTTCACCCGAACCCACCTTCTTCTTCCTCGATTTGAGCTTTATCTCTCTAAAGCACCTCTCTCTCTAGGGTTTGAGATGAAGTTGAGAATGGAAGAAAAGAAATAAAATGGAGATAAGATAAGGTTTTGGTCAGTTTTATGGCCAAAAACCCGTCCACATGCGAAATGGCAAATATGCCCTCATTTAACCCCATTTAAAATGTTGATTCAGCATCTTTTGCAGTTTCAGCCCGTGGCACGACTCCAGGGCCCGCGGCGCAGCTTAAAACTAAAAATTGACCCCGACAGCTTCTAAAGACTTCACCATCAGCTCACATGTTAACCCACGACGCGACTCTGATGCCCGATGTGCGGCTGTGACGACCCGGAAATTTTCGACCAAATTTAAACTTGATCTTTATATGTTTCCGACACGATAAGCAAAGTCTATAATGTTGAGTCTCGAAAAGTTTGGAACTATGTTCATGTATTCAATTACCTTCGACCAGTTTCGACGATTCACGAACCATTAATTGTAAATAGATATGTGTGTGTGTGTGTGTGTGTGTATATATATATATATATATATATATATATATATAAATGGTAATTGAAAATATAATTTGAAATATTATTTGTTGTTGCTATTAAAATTTAAATATGTAAAATAAAATAAAAATAGGATATTATAATAATTATTATTTAATATATATATATATATATATATATATATATATATATATATATATATATATATATATATATATATATATATATATATATATATATATATATATATATATATATATATATAAATATTAAACGATTGTGATACTTATTTGATGTCCCGATTGATATTAAGTAAGTTAAATTTAAACTTATATGATTTTAAAATAAATGGTGATTCGGAAATGAGTTCTATAAATTTTAGGCTTACTAAAAATGTATTTAGGATCTAGTTATTAAATTTTAACACTTTTTATATTTTACCCATAATTGAGAGGAACAGTTGATGTATTTTTTTGTAATAAATTAATGATCAAATTTTATACCATAATGACCAAAATAAATAAATATAGTTAATTTAAAAATATGGGATTTTTTTGAACACTTTCGTCACTGAGTAATCAACGGAGCCCGTCCGTGAAAAGTGTCGGTACAAACAACCAATTTAATGGCTGCTTTCCTATTAAATTACTATTCTTGATTGTTTCAATCACACGATTATTTTCAATTATTATTACTGTGTATTACTGTTATTAAATTGACTTATTGTTTCCTTCATTCTTTCTATCTATCTATTTCTTATATATACATATACATATGCATATACAGACATATGGATATATGATCACCACTTCCAATTCAACATTTTTATTTTTCTGTTAATCGATTCCCTTACTACTATATATCTTCTTCTTTGTTGTTTATGTTTTGAGTCAAATAAACTTACCGAAAATAAATCACCCATCACCATAATCATCCATTTTTTTTTTTTTAGTTTCTAATTCTTCTTCTATTTTTAAACGAACCCACCTTCAACCCATCACCATCCTCTTATTGAACCACTACCCTCGCAACCATTTCACTACATCAACCAAACCGTATCACCTTAAACAACCCATCTTTCGGTTACTTGAAACCCACCACCAAACCAACCCCAAAATCATCACCAAAGACTCCAACACCCACCATCCTCCACCCTTCACGTAATGGAAACAGTCGACCACAGATTAAGCCACCACCATCAATCATCATGAAACCATGAAGAACTCACTTTTATTTATTTATTTTTTGTTTTCGTTGAAACCATCACAAGCCACCCTTGATAACCATTGTTCACCACCATCATAAACCACCTCTCAAACCCACTTCACCTTCGTGAAACCACCATCAAGAAGAAATCACCACCATAGAGACTCCACCATGTTCAACCACCATGATCAACCTTTTGTTGTTTTAAGGCTGCCACTAAATTATTTCTGTCTCTATTCAAGGTTCAACAACCCAATCAAACTGCTTTACGTTTCTGTTTCTATACACATCACAGCCACCCAACCATCGAAACCCATTGAAATACCGCTGCTACCTCCTCCTGTTTTACAGCTTGAAACCATCTGTTCTACTACAGTAAAGATATGGTGATGATTATGAAGGTGATGCTTCGTGAGGATGATGCAGGTATGATGAGATGTTGATGATGCGTGATGATTCTATGTATGAAGATGAGATTGAAGACGATGATGATGGGTCACGAAAATTTTTGATGACAAAGGTGATGGGGGAAGAAGATGGCTCTTGTGATGATGATAAAGTTATTGATAATGAAAGATGGTAATGGAGTACGCGAGTGGTGGTGATAATCTGATCATAAACGAAACGATGATGTTGATTGTTGTTGATGATGTTTATGAACTAATGATGACCGTGATTATGGAAGTGACGATGATGGTAGGATATTCCAACGAGATAACGATGATTAAAGATCATGTTAAAGATGATGATTTGGGTTTTAAATTAAGAAAGAAAATCAAACAGAAAAATTTGGGTTAAATAGGTTTAAGTGACGAATTAAAACAGAAAATATAAAACGGAGCAGTGGTTCGTGTTGTTTGTGTTTAACCGAGAGGTCTCGGGTTCGAGCCTGAGCAATGGTGTTATTTTTAAAGGCCTTTTCTTTTGAGGTAGTCATTATTGTTATTGTTATTGTTATTATTATTATTATTATTATTATTATTATTATTATTATTATTATTATTATTATTATTATTATTATTATTATTATTATTATTATTATTATTATTATTATTATTATTATTATTAGTATTATCATTATTATTATTATTTTTATCATTATAATTATTATTACCATTTTTCACATTAATATTATTATTATCAAGTATTATTATTAAGTATTATTAGTACTAAGTATTATTATCAATATTATTATTTTTATTGTAAAAATAATATAACTTATTATTATTATTATTATTATTATTATTATTATTATTATTATTATTATTATTATTATTATTATTATTATTATTATTATTATTATTATTATTATTATTATTATTATTATTATTATTATTATTATCATCATTATTATGATTTTTACATATTATTATCATTATTTTTAAATATTATTATTTATTATTATTAATATTATTAGTTATTAAAAATACTTATAGGAAACATACATAAAAGTATATATATATATATATATAAATATATACAACAATTGAAATAATACATATATTACTAATATTAATATATAACTTATTCGATTATGATTACATGAGTTAATATATATAATTGATATATGTTCGTGAATCCGAGGTCAACCCTGCATTGTTTAGTTTCGTCATATGTATTTTTACTACAAAATACAATATTGTGAGTTTCATTTGCTCCCTTTTTAAATGCTTTTGCAATATATATTTTTGGGACTGAGAATACATGCGCTGCTTTTATAAATGTTTTACGAAATAGACACAAGTAATCGAAACTACATTCTATGGTTGGATTATCGAATCGAATATCACCCTTTTTAGTCTGGTAATCTAAGAATTAGGGAACAGACACCCTAATTGACGCGAATCCTAAAGATAGATCTATTGGGCCTAACAAACCCCATCCGGGTTACGGATGCTTTAGTACTTCGATTTTATCATGTCTGATGAGAGTCCTGAAATGATGGGATATTCTAGACGCGTTTTGTTAATATTGATTACCAGATGTTCACCATATGAATGATTTTTATCTATATGCAGTTTTTGAGAAATGCCTGATATGAGATGGATGTTTATGAAAAATTAAATCTTGTGGTTTATTAAAATTATGGAAATGATTGATTACGATAAACTAATGAACTCACCAACCTTTTGGTTGACACTTTTAAGCATGTTTATTCTCAGGTGTGAAAGAAATCTTCCGCTGTGCATTTGCTCATTTTAGAGATATTACTTGGAGTCATTCATGGCATATTTCAAAAGACGTTGCATTCAAGTCGTTAAGTTCAATAAAGATTATTATTAAGTAATTGACAGATTAGGTCATTTATAATTGGATATTATGAAATGGTAGGCATGCCTGTCAACTTTCGATGTAATGAAAATTTGTCTTTTAAAAACGAATGCAATGTTTGTAAAATTTATCATATAGAGGTCAAATGCCTCGCGATGTACCATATGTTATTGTATTCGTCCTTATGGATTAGGACGGGTTGCTTCATGTGGTATCAGAGCAGTGGTCTTAGCGAACCAGGTCTTGCATTAGTGTGTCTAACTGATAGTTGTTTAGATGCATTAGTGGGTCTGGACTTCGACCGTGTCTGCATGTCAAAAGTTTTGCTTATCAGTTCGTGTCGAAAATTATTTACTTATCATCCTTAAATTCTAGACATGTCTTACTTCATTTATTGCATCGATAGTATATAGAAAAAATTCATATCTTAGCGTATCTGTTACTATAGACTTTGGCTGACAGCTCCTGTAGATTTCTCTGTAACTTATGGGATTTTAGTATTATATATGCATATGTAAATTATGTATTGCAGGATACTAATCTACATCCTATAATCTAATTCATATCAAAAATCCTCCATCTAATCGTACGAGATGGATCCCTCAACCAGTTTGAATTCCTCGGATTCCGACAGCTATTCCGATATGGATTTCTACCTGAGCTCCGAAAGCAGCGTAATCGGAATAGATCAACCAATTAGCCATCATCTATTCTGGATGAATTGGGGATGGGTTCGTAATCTACTTAACCATTGGAGATAAGAAGAAGGTGATCCTTTCCATCAATCAAATTGCCCTCTTGTCAAAGAACCTGAAGCACTTATCGATGAACCAGTCTGAAACACCATTTTCACTCTCATCTCCAGGATATCTCGCAACGATTATATAATATCTCGAATTCAAAACCTTATTCATCTGTTTGTTCAAACCGCCAATCATCCCGGAGTAATCGAAGAAGTCAACTAGCTTCGCGCTCGAGTAATCAATTTGGAGAATATGGTACAAAACTTACCAGCTTCAGCAACATCACCGGCATCACCAGCACCACCAACATCTACACCAGTACCATCAACAATCCATGCCTTAACATCTCATTCTGTACCTCGAGTATAATCATCATTCTACGTATCGTTCTACATTAATTATCTTCGTTCTTCATGTCGATTATGTAATCTCTAAAGTTTTAGAGATTATTCATTCTAGTTCCAACCGAAAACCAAATGAGATTAATATCACATTAACTCATTAAATCCATGATTACATCTGAAGAAAATATATATGTATATATGTATATATGTTTTCATAAAGATTGTAATTAAAAATTCTTTTGTACAAATTGTTAATGGCGAAAATATTTTAACGGGTAGGTAATACCCGAGGAATATTTAGATTTTACATTAATAAGTTATACTGGACATTCTTCGAATCTGATTCAACAGTCATTTACTATCCTACTTACATCCACAGATATACGTATCCGTTCACCGCAAAATGACCATTTTCATTCAATTTCATATTTGAATTTTGACCTATCAGAATCCAACAAGTAGCATAATGAAGAAAACATTGGACAAAAATAAAATTTGTTAGAAACAAACAAATTAACTATGAGAAATTCCGTTAAGAATCAACGCTAACTATTCCTAGCTAACTGCTAATTCCCTATTACAGTTTAATTATCGCAAATTTAATTATCACAATTTAATTATCGCAATATATTTAACGCAATTTTGTTTCTCGCAATTTTATTTATTGTCATTTAAATTTCTGTTATTTATTTTACACACTTTAAATATCGGGACACATATACAATGTTTTGACATAACATATCGATGTCATCTATATATATTATTTGGAATAACCATAGACACTCTATATGCGGTAATGCTCGAGTTAGCTATACAGGGTTGAGGTTGATTCTAAATAGTATATATACTTTGTGTTGTGATCGAGTCTGAGACATGTATACAATGGGTCACGACATGTATTAATTAATTTGAATATTATATATTAAACTATATATGATTTGTTGAATTTCTAAGTGTGGACTACTAACATTGAACAATTAAAATGAATTAAAATATTGATTATAACATATGAAACTAAACATTTCTTCAAGTTGCCACTTGATTTCATCTTAAACCTTATTTGAATCTTGACGATTACAATCTGTGTTCAAACCTTTCATGATTCTTGAAAACACCTCAATTGAGAGGATGAACCAACCGCACTTCATCTACGGAAGGAAAAATTTAGACAAAATTGCGTCGATGGTCCTTTATGTTTGTCTCAAATAGCACGGATAACCTTTATCTATTTTTTCGACTTAGATGACCTTCAATTATCAACTTTCAACACGGATGACCCAACCACTAACACTCATTAATTTTTGGACGTTAAGTACCATCACATACCAAGCACATGAGGGCAATATCATTCATATACTTCTAATGGAGGTCTTGTATAACTCAGATTTCTAACGAACATCTCTGGCTCATCTTCTTCCTCAAAATAAAACCCCTTTTTCTTTATAACTCTAACTAATGAATTAACACATCAAAAACCCAAAATCAAATTAGCACAAAATAATTACTCCGTATTTCATTTTATGTCAGTATTCAAAAATAATCAAAATAATTCACCTGTACTTTGAGTAAACATCAAACCTCACAATCAAACATACCCTTGGTTCCTCTACAACCACCACAAATTGATATCTGTTTACGTTCATCTTTTTTTTTTTTTTTTTTTTTGTAAAACTCAGTTTAAAAATCCTAAAACTAAAAGAAAATTAAAATTCAACAACATAAATAGCATCAATAATTGTTTCACAAAAAGAGCAACATATAGAATCTTCATAAACTAAAAGGTTAACTTGTGAAAACTCAAAAACATGCACACCTTCGAAGAAGACAGAAATGAAGATTGATCCTATTTCGATGACGGCTATTAAGATTCCGGCAGTTCCATCTCCTAGGACGGTACTTCAAAAATTACAAAACCTAGAAATTAGTACATCAACCTTGATCCGACATTTTATCCTTTATGTAAGTTAATTAAGATCCAAGGTAGTTTATGAGCTCTCAGACCACCGCAACACTTGATGGAGTTTCAAAATAGTTACTGGCCTACCGTTGGTAATCACACATCTTCTTAACATAATTCAAGGTCTGTAGCTTCTAATAGAGAAATATTTTTGTTGGGTAAATTACCCAACTTGGGTTTGTTTGTAGGATTTGTTTTAACTATGTTAACACTCATGTGCCTGGTCCGTGACTAGTATTCAACAAAGACAAATAGTAGTAATTACCCTCATGTGCCTAGTACGTGATGGAACTTAATGTGAGAATACTAACAGTGTTTATCGACGGGGTTTTCGGTGCCAAATGTTGATAGTCGAAGGTCATCTTAGTCAAAAAAATAGATAAAGGTTATCCGTGTTATTTGATACAAACATAAAGGACCATCAGTGCAATTTTGTAAAAAAATTATGCATATAGTTATGCACCTGAAAAACTCTCGGAAACTGAGTAAACGTTTAACATGTAGCTGTGCTAATTCCTTTAGCGCTATTATTACCGAAAATAACTTTGCAACTCCTGTTCGAGATAGCCAGTTTTGTCACAGCTCCAGCAAGTCAACTTCGACTTTTCGTTCGAAACAACCTTATTATAATCTTGATATATATGCGTGCTCTTTTATTATTATCGGGGAACCATTTATATTCCACCATATTACCAGCGGACATACCAGCAACCTCGTTGCTCCTTGGCTAAAATCTCTCCGACCAATCACTATATTTATCTATTGAAGTCTTATCATGAACTCATCGGCATCTTGTAACGATAATTACCATACCAAATACCGGGAGGCATCAATCGATAATCTCGAATTTCTCAGCGATTCTACGACAACAATTATATATATATATATATATATATATATATATATATATATATATATATATATATATATATATATATATATATATATATATATATATATATATATATATATATATATATATATATATATATATATAACTTCTATCTCCTGGATTTACGAACTTCAATTCTGAATTTCTGAAAAGCGCTTTAGCTTATAAATCAGTTTTCTGAGTTTTGAAAAAGCTGATGAAGCGGTGAAAACTGAAGACTGCCTTAACAGTCAAAAGTTTGATAATAAAGAATGGCATGCTGAAAAAGTTCAAAAATTTTGATACTAAAAAACGAATTGAGCAAACCATGAAGGAGACTCTGAACAAATCACAAGGACTAAACTTGTGCATAAAGAATCCATATGATTCTGTTTCTGATGAAATCTATAGCGAATACCTTGCTCCGTAATTGTTCTAAATCATTGTGAATGAATTTTTTCATCATAATTTGATTGTAGAATTATAAGATATTATCGTATCTTTCATTATAAATATCCTCAATATTTTTGAAGATATCTTCATAAATATTCTTGTCCGATATTAATTATCTCTCCGTGCTATCTGTGTTATATCATAAAAGAAAACTGTTTTAGTTTCTAAATCTCTGAAAACTTAGAGTTTGAATTATGAATGATTTTGAAGTAGTGTTGGAAATTGATGCATGAGTTAGTATAATATAATGACACTTGATCAACGTGATTATATTACAGTAAGTCATGCTGAGTTTCTAATGAAACGTGATGATTCACAGACCATAACGTCATTATATGCCACGTTACACGACTCTTACATTCTATCTAATCTATAAACATATCAAGAACATATTTTCTTGATAGTTCTATATTTTCTCTTGAATTCTGGTAAATTAACCAATCAATATCGTGCTATTACAATCTCTCTCTTAGAACATTAGTCATGTTCATTCGAAATTCATACCTACAAATTCTGGACCATTATTCGCTTGACTTGAAGTCGGGAAGAGAAAACAAAACATTGGAACTCCAACATATAAGGGAAAATATAAAACCCGACAACAACACAGAAATCACAAACCATGTATATCAATGCGTATAGCAATATAAATACACGAGAGAATTAAAAACACTATAACCCCAAGGTAATAGTAGAAGTGAACATATTCCTCTGGTGGCAGATGAAAAAGAAGATTTACAGATGCGATAACTAGGAAATTATCAAGGATCAGAACTGGATTTAGCATTTCAAAATCTTTTGGTAGTTTGAATTGAGGAAGGAAGTATAGGAGTGGTGAAAATTAATAGAACGGAAAAGGTTAATTTATAAGTGAAATATCAGACAAAGCAATCGAGGCAGATCATCGCATTTAATCAAAGAGGATCCTAATTTCCTTAATTACCGAAGAATCAAATCTTATCATGAAGATTTTCTCCAAATCCCTTGAACTTCGGAAATCAAACATATCTACGTCAAAGGATATGACGAAACATTATTTTCTCATTTCACTCTTTTGTGATAGCTTCACTTATACTCTTCGCGTAATCGAATTGTTTTATCCATATTACTCAATGATGACAAAACTCTAATTTCTAGCTCGTATGCATCATGAAAACATACTTATTGTCAGCCATGACCATCCTAATCAAATTTCGGGACGAAATTTCTTTAACGGGTAGGTACTGTGACGATCCGGAAATTTTTGACCAAATTTAAACTTGATCTTTATATGTTTCCGACACGATAAACATAGTCTATAATGTTGAGTCTCGAAAATTTTGGAACTATGTTCATGTATTCAATTACCTTCGACCAGTTTCAACGATTCACAAACCATTAATTGTAAATAGATATGTGTGTACATATATATATATATATATATATATATATATATATATATATATATATATATATATATATATATATATATATATATATATATATATATATATATATATAAATGGTAATTGAAAATATAATTTGAAATATTATATGTTATTGCTATTAAAATTTAATTATGTAAAATAAAATAAAAATAGGATATTATAATAATTATTATTTAATATATATATATATATATATATATTTATAAATATATATATATATATATATATATATATAAATAAAGTATATTAAAAATAAATATTAAACGATTGTAATACTCATTTGATGTCCCGATTGATATTAAGTAAGTTAAATTCAAACTTATATGATTTTAAAATAAACGGTGATTCGAAAATGAGTTCTATAAATTTTAGGCTTACTAAAAATGTATTTAGGATCTAGTTATTAAATTTTAACACTTTTTATATTTTATCCAGAATTGAGAGGGACAGTTGATGTATTTTTTTGTAATAAATTAATGATCAAATTTTATACCATAATGACCAAAATAAATAAATATAGTTAATTTAAAAATATGGGATTTTTTTGAACACTTTTATTCGCCACTGAGTAATCAACGGAGCTCGTCCGTGAAAAGTGTCGGTACAAACAACCAATTTAATGGCAGCTTTTCTATTAAATTACTATTCTTGATTGTTTCAATCACACGTTTATTTTCAATTATTATTACTGTGTATTACTATTATTAAATTGACTTATTGTTTCCTTCATTCTTTCTATCTATCTATTTCTTATATATACATATACATATGCATATACAGACATATGGATATATGATCACCACTTCCAATTCAACATTTTTATTTTTCTGTTAATCGATTCCCTTACTACTATATATCTTCTTCTTTGTTGATTATGTTTTGAGTCAAATAAACTCACCACAATAAATCACCCATCACCATAATCATCCATTTTTTTTAGTTTCTAATTCTTCTTCTATTTTCGAACGAACCTACCTTCAACCCATCACCATCCTCTTATTGAACCACTACCCCGCAACCATTTCACTACATCAACCAAACCGTATCACCTTAAACAACCCATCTTTCGGCTACTTGATACCCACCACCAAACCAACCCCAAAATCATCACCAAAGACTCCAACACCCACCATCCTTTACCCTTCCCGTAATGGAAACCGTCGACTATAGATTAAGCCACCACCATCAATCATCATGAAACCATGAAGAACTAACTTTTATTTATTTTATTTTTTTGTTTTTCATTGAAACCATCACAAGCCACCCTTGACAACCATTGTTCACCGCCATCATAAACCACCTCTCAAACCCACTTCACCTTCGTGAAACCACCATCAAGACGACATCACCACCATCGAGATTTCACCATGTTCAACCACCATGATCAACCTTTTGTTGTTTTAAGGCTGCCACTATATTATTTCTGTCTCTATTCACGGTTCAACAACCCAATCAAAATACTTCACGTTTCTATTTCTATACACATCACAGACACCCAACCATCGAAACCCATTGAAATACCACTGCTACCTCCTCCTATTTTACAGCTTAAAACCATTTGTTCTAATACAGTAACGATATGATTATGATTATGAAGGTGATGCTTCGTGAGGATGATGCGGGTATGATGAGATGTTGATGATGCATGATGATTATATGCATGAAGATGAGATTGAAAACGATGATGATGGGTTACGAAAATTGTTGATGACAAAGGTGATGGGGGAAGAAGATGGCTCTTGTGATGATGATAAAGTTATTGATAATGAAAGATGGTAATGGAGTACGCGAGTGGTGGTGATAATCTGATCATAAACGAAACGATGATGTTGATTGTTGTTGATGATGTTTATGAACTAATGATGACCGTGATTATGGAAGTGACGATGATGGTAGGATATTACAACGAGATAACAATGATTAAAGATCATGTTAAAGATGATGATTTAGGTTTTAAATTAAGAAAGAAAATCAAACAGAAAAATTTGGGTTAAATAGGTTTAAGTGACGAATTAAAATAGAAAATATAAAACGGAGCAGTGGTTCGTGTTGTTTGTGTTTAACCGAGTGGTCTCGGGTTCGAGCCTGGGCAATGATGTTATTTTTAAAGGCCTTTTCTTTTAAGGTAGTCATTATTGTTATTATTATTATTATTATTATTATTATTATTATTATTATTATTATTATTATTATTATTATTATTATTATTATTATTATTATTATTATTATTATTATTATTATTATTATCATTATTTTTATTATTTTTATCATCATCATTATTATTATTACCATTATTAACATTAATATTATTATTATCAAGTATTATTATTATTAAGTATTATTAGTATTAAGTATTATTATCAATATTATTATTTTTATTGTAAAAATAATATAACTTATTATTATTATTATTATTATTATTATTATTATTATCATTATTATGATTTTTACATATTATTATCATTATTTTTAAATATTATTATTTATTATTATTAATTATAGGAAACATACATAAAAGTAAGTATATATATATATATATATATATATATATATATATATATATATATATATATATATATATATATATACAACAATTGAAATAATACATATATTACTAATATTAATATATAACTTATTCGATTATGATTACATGAGTTAATATATATAATTGATATAGGTTCGTGAATCCGAGGTCAACCCTGCATTGTTCAGTTTCGTCATATGTATTTTTACTACAAAATACAGTATTGTGAGTTTCATTTGCTCCCTTTTTAAATGCTTTTGCCATATATATTCTTGGGATTGAGAATACATGCGCTGCTTTTATAAATGTTTTATGAAATAGACACAAGTAATCGAAACTACATTCTATGGTTGAATTATCGAATCGAATATCACCCTTTTTAGTCTGGTAATCTAAGAATTAGGGAACAGAAACCCTAATTGACGCGAATCCTAAAGATAGATCTATTGGGCCTAACAAACCCCATCCGGGTTACGGATGCTTTAGTACTTCGATTTTATCATGTCAGATGAGAGTCCCTAAATGATGGGGATATTCTAGATGCGTTTTGTTAATGTCGATTACCAGGTGTTCACCATATGAATGATTTTTATCTCTATGCAGTTTTTGCGAAATGCCGGATATGAGATGGATGTTTATGAAAAATAAAATCCTGTGGTCTATTAAAATTATGAAAATGATTGATTACGATAAACTAATGAACTCACCAACCTTTTGGTTGACACTTTTAAGCATGTTTATTCTCAGGTGTGAAAGAAATCTTTCGCTGTGCATTTACTCATTTTAGAGATATTACTTGGAGTCATTCATGGCATATTTCAAAAGACGTTGCATTCAAGTCGTTAAGTTCAATAAAGATTATTATTAAGTAAATGACAGATTGGGTAATTTATAATTGGATATTATGAAATGGTAGGCATGCATGTCAACTTTCGATGTAATGAAAATTTGTCTTTTAAAAACGAATGCAATGTTTGTAAAATTTATCATATAGAGGTCAAATGCCTCGCGATGTACCATATGTTATTGTATTCGTCCTTATGGATTAGGACGGGTTGCTTCAGCGACTCAATGTTGTATCTGATTCTGATTTTGAAGTTCAGGGACTGAAGTTCTCTGACTCTGATTCTGATGTAAATTCTGAAAATGCATAAGTGTTAGGTGACTTTTAGTGGTGCTTTCTGATGCACACATTTACTGACACTTTCAGAAATATTTTCTGATGCACAAAATTCAAGATCTTACAATATTTGATACATTTTCCAAATAATGTTTATTTAACTCTCTCTATATATATATATATATATATATATATATATATATATATATATATATATATATATATATATATATATATATATATATATATATATATATAATATGTTTCTGACACGATAAAATGTTTCCGACACGATAAGCGAACCTATAATGTTGAGTCTTAAAACTTTTTACCTAGTTTACACATTCATTTACCCTTTGACTAATTCCGATGATTCATGAACAACAAATTGTAAATAAATTCAATCTAACGACCCTGATTTTTTTTCTTAATGATCGTTACGTGACTTATAATTTTTTTTCTTGTTAGATGACATTCATATTCTTTTTATTCATAAACATTTACTTTAATATTTATTTGTAGCATATTCTTATGCTTAAGATTTTTAGTTTTAATTTTTGAACTTTTAACAGAAAATCATCTCGGGTTATGGTTTCGATAAACGACATCTCGTTAAGTAGGAATTAACTAACAAAGTTTGAAGCCCAAAAATCATTCCCCCAACTCTAGTTGACCAACTCATAGCCTATCAAATTTTTTTAACCGAAAGTAAACTATATATGTAAATTGTTTTATGATATAGTGATCTCATTAAACTACGATTAGTAACCTTACTAAATATTAAACTTCTTGAACAAACCTAAAGAATTAGTTGCTACTTTTAGTATGTAATTTAACTTACTAGATTATATCTAGTATTTTCCTACTGCTCATTACTCATTAAGAAAACATATAAAACAATAATAATAACTACAGTACGATTTTAACTTTGACATGTTTTGTATACAAGCTCATTTAGTCAAAAAGAAAATAGTTGAAGACACATTACTACAATAATTCATTTGAAGTTTTGGAAGAAGTTAAAAACATTTGAATAAAATATATAAAGAATATGATTAAATAATAATAATAAAATATAAAAAGCTAAACAAAAAATAATATATAATTTGGTAAATGTTAAAAATTAAAAAGTAGTCCATCAAGTGGATGGATACATGATTTACGGAGTATTATTAATAGATATGAGAACCAGTTTTCATTTTGACAATATATACTGTATCATACTCCGTCCGGATTACAGTAGACGTTTATATTGAAAAATAATATTGTACAACGTATTTTTATATTAAGTATTGATATATACTTAAAAGTTTCAAATATAATTCATTAAAATAGAAACACTCATTTTCTTTTCGATTTTTATCAAAAGAAATACCAGTCCGTGAAAAACAGAGGACAAAAATACAACAAAAAGTCACGGATTGGTTTTCAAAAGTGGCGGCTCCTTTATCACTCCTTCACCACGTTTTATTTTATTTATTTAATATATTATTATATATTATTATTATTATTCTATTATTATTATAATAATTATAATTATTAAAATAAGAGGAAGATGGCAATTATAGTTTCCATTTAATTCCAAACCATGGTGTCACTCGTGAGACAACAAACAAAGACTCCATTGTAAAACATGTCATATTTTAATTGGATTTCTCTTAACCGATTCTCTATGATACGGCCTATATATCACCCCTAAATTTATTCTCAAATCATTACAAACTCATTACTATACTCATTCTTAATGCTATGAACGAACCCACACATATATCTATTAATTACTCCGTATAATTTCTAGTTAGAGGTAATATAGGGAAACAAGGTGATACACGGGTATTTTTAATTCGGGTTTCAAACCAATTAAAAATTATGGAAATTATGGGTATAGATCGGGAGTGTTTTTCGTGAATCCAAGGCCAACCATACAATCATCTACTATCATTACGTTCCCGCAATTTGCCTACAATATTGAATCTCAATATTGAACTTTGAGTTTATAGATCCCTTTTTAAAATGCTTTAAATATTTTTGGGCTGAGAATACATGCAATTTATTTTAAACGCAATGGATACAAGTACATACTTAATTCTACACTGAGTTAAACTGAAAATCCCTTAACTTTGGTAACTAGTAGCTGCTAGTACATAGGATATGGACTGCGAATAATTGTATATGGATCCATAGGGCTTGACATCCCCGTCCGAGCTAGAGTGCTAGCCTTTTAATGGACGTATGTTATTTGAGTTACGACACGTTGGTTTGCGTGTATTAAAACAAATAGGGTAATTATCATTATAGCGTTAAGTTTAGTTACCAGGGTGCTCTGTTATGTAGAATCTATTGATAAACTTTTGATGAAATCTTGTGGTCCATCTTTATATACTTATGACTCGAGCAATTAAAACTATAACTCACTAACATTCGTGTTAACCTTTTTAGCATGTTTTATTCTCTGATTCTAAGACTGCTTCCGCTGTGATGTGCTTGTTACCTGCATGGAGTCTCTCATGGTTTGTATAAAGTTTATTGCATTCGAAACAAAACTACGTTGTGTAATAAATAAATTGACTGTGATGTCAACCTGTAAAATAAAGACTTATGTATTTTGGGGATTTGCTTATACTTAAGCACTCGCCCACATGCTTATAACTTTCTTTGTTTAGAAAGTCACTTATTTTAATGAATGCAATATTTTATCAAAACGTATCATATAGAGGTCAAAAACTCACTGTGAAATCAATGATTAACGTGCCGCGTCAATAGCGATTTTGACGGGTCGTTACAGTTGGTATCAGAGCTTGAGGTCATAGGGAACCAGAATTTGCATTAGTGTGTTTAAATGGTATTTGTTATGATGCATTAGTGAGTCTGGACTATGACCATATCTGTTTTTACCGATTTTTGCTTATCATCTTGTCAAAAACACTATATATGATATATTTATATGCTAACGTAATTGTTGTTTCAATTATGTGATAGATGACTTCTTCTAATCCTATCATTTTGTACGACTCAGAATCGGACACTGAATCTATCCTCTCCATAACTAAAAAGGGTGTTCCAATATCTATTAAAGAAGAAATTATGTTAATCGGGGAATCTCAACTCCCGGTAAACCCAAAGGAGGTCCCAGCTCCACCCAACCCAAGTTTCCCGGAGCCACAGAATCAATTCGATGGTACCGTGATCCCTGGAATAAATGAGGGCCGTCCATTTCTTAACGAACATGGACACTGGGCCAGATACACTGCCGACAGGCGGGTTGTGCCGATTACGCCTGGTAGATATCGGATCATGACCACCGACTGAACATATTCTCCTACACATGACTCAGACAGTTCATTAGGTGAGATCAATGAGGAGGAGAAGGAAGTAAAGGAGATTACTGAAAAGAAGTTAACAAGGGAATGGAACCTGTAGTCACCAACCCAGAATTGCCGAATCCAAAAATTAATAAAGCAATTGTTACTCCTAATGTTGCTACCCCTAGTCATCCTTGTCTTACCAACTCTATTGAGGTATCGAGTACCTCAGAACCCCGACAAAAATATAAACGTACCGCTCGAATAAGCGTTATTCCAGTACCTAATAACAAGAAGCCTCACCGCTTTTAAAAACCATTTCCGCTATGACATCACTTCACGCATTGTATAATATTAATTAGTGTGCATTACTTTAATCTACATATGTTTTATGTAAAATAAACTTATGTGAATAAGTGATATTGTATCGTTGTACCATAATGCATTAAAGAATAAAGCGTGAAATGATAATGTATTAGTTTTTCATAATAGAATATTATTTGAATTGTAGTAGTTAATTGTTGTACTAAGCTATTAAGTATGAACTTTAACGGGTAGGTAATACCCTAGAAATAATTAGAAAACGCTAATAAGAAGAAAAAGCTTTTATAATAATTGGTTCATATTATTAATATGCCATGATGTACCATTAATTACTCGCTACATCTATAGTATTCTACGTGATTAATTATATATGTTGTGTTTATTGAAGAAACATGTCTCAAATGCCGGATGATGAGTTTGAGGAACTAGTCAAGAAACATGTGAATGAAAGAATTGCTGCAGCTGAGGCGGCAAAAGCAGCAACCGAAGCAGTAGCCGAAGCAGCAGCCGAAGCAGCAGCTCGGAATACAAACTTACAAAATGGATGCTCATACAAAACTTTTCAAGCATGCAAACCACAGACGTTTAGTGGAACTGAGGGACCAGTCGGTCTAACCCGATGGTTCGAAAAGTTGGAGTCTGTTTTCAAAATCAGTAATTGTGCGGACGGAGATAAGTCAAAGTATGCTTCGTGCACGTTGCAAGACGGTGCACTTACTTGGTGGAACAATAATGCTAAAGTATAAGGGGTAGATACGACATATGATATCTGTTGGGAAGAATTGAAAAAGATGCTTATCGAGGAGTACTGTCCTCGAAATGAGATCAGAAAAATGGAATCTGAGTTACGTAATCTGAAGGTTGTCGGTGCGAAACTCAATAACTATGAAAAGCATTTCATGGAACTAGCCTTGTTGTGTCCCGAATTAGTACCAAACGAGAAACAAAAGATAGAGATGTATATTGACGGTTTGTCGATCAATATCAAAGGAAATGTTACATCATCCAAACCTAATACGATGCAGGAAGCCATGAGAATGGCACACCAACTTATGGACTAGATCACGGAGAGTTCGATTAAGGAACCAATTACCGAAGTCAAGACAACTGAAGGAAAGAGGAAATGGGAAGACTATAAGGGCAAAAGTACTCACCTGAAGAGGCGAGAGACTTTTAAAGGTAAACAAGATGGGGCAACTGCTAGTCCAAACTATAAGGGACCCCATCCGTTTTGCAAAAGATGTTACACACATCATTCAGGTTATTACCAGGTGGTCTGTGATAAGTGCAACAAGAAAGGACATGTGGTGAAAGATTGTTATGCCACCGTTTCTGAAGTAAAGACAAAACCGACCGATGTCAAGAAATTTTTTGGATGCAGGAAGCCTGGTCACTTTATAAATCAATGCCCTGATAAGGAGAAGAACAAAGAACCCGCACGTGGGAGGGCATTTAACATTAATGTCAGCGAAGCGTGTGAGGACCCTGATCTTGTTACGGGTACGTTTACCGTTAATAATCAACTAGCTTCTATTATGTTTGATACGGGTGCTGATAGAAGTTATATGTGTAAAGACTTTAGTTCTAAACTGAAATGTGCATCATTGCCTCTAGACGATAAATATACTATTGAATTAGCTAATGGTAAACTGATAACAGCCGATAAAATTTGCCATGGTTGTGAAATAAATATCGCTGGTGAAACCTTCAAAATCGATTTGATACCCGTAGAATTAGAAAGTTTTGACGTAATCGTTGGCATGGACTGGATGTCCAAAACAAGAGCGGAAGTTGTTTGCACTGAGAAAGCGATCCGCATCCCCCGTAAGGATGAAACGTCATTAATGATTTATGGGGAGAAGAGCAACTCGAAGCTGAACCTTATCAGCTGTATGAAGGCCCAGAAACTTATAAGAAAAGGTTGTTATGCTATTCTGGCACACGTGAAGAAGATCGATACCGAAGAAAGAAGCATTGATGACGTGCCGGTTGTGAGAAAATATCCCAAAGTATTTCCAGAAGAATTACTGGGGCTACCTCCACACAGATGTGTAGAATTCCAGATTGATCTCGTGCCAGGAGCCGCACCTATAGCCCGATCCCCATATAGACTTGCACCTTCTGAGATGCAAGAATTGCAAAGCCAATTACAAAAATTATCGGACCGTGGATTTATTCGCCCCACTTTTTCACCTTGAGGTGCTCCTATTCTGTTCGTCAAGAAGAAGGATGGATCTATGAGAATGTGCATAGATTACCGAGAATTAAACAAATTAACGATCAAGAATCGGTACCCATTATCGAGGATTGATGATTTTTTTGATCAATTGCAAGGATTAAGTGTTTATTCTAAGATTGATCTACGCTCCGGATATCATCAGCTGAGAGTGAAGGAAGAAGATGTTCCTAAAACCGTGTTCAGAACCCGTTACGGTCACAATGAGTTTTTAGTCATGCCTTTTGGATTGACTAATGCTCCAGCAGTATTAATGGATCTAATGAATCGCATCTGCAGACCGTATTTAGAAAAATTTGTCATTGTTTTTATCGACGACATATTGATTTACTCGAAGAACAAGGAAGAACATGAGCAACACTTAAGACTGGTACTAGAGGTACTCAAGAAAGAAGAACTGTACGTAAAATTTTCGAAGTGTGATTTCTGGTTACAAGAAGTACAATTTTTGGGCCATGTTGTCAGTAAACATGGAATTAAAGTTGACCCTGCAAAGATTGAAGCCATTAGTAAATGGGAAACACCGAAGACTCCAACACAAATCCGCCAATTCTTAGGTCTTGCTGGTTACTACCGAAGATTCATTCAAGATTTCTCTAAAATCGCCAAACCCTTAACTGCATTGACTCAAAAGGGAAAGAAGTATGATTGGTTCACGGAATAGGAATCCGCATTTCAACTATTAAAGAAGAAGTTAACGTCTGCACCCATTTTGTCATTACCAGAAGGAAATGATGATTTCGTGATCTATTGTGACACTTCGCGCCAAGGTTTAGGATGTGTATTAATACAACGCACAAAAGTTATCGCATATGCCTCACGACAACTAAAAATTCACGAAAGGAACTATACGACACACGATTTGGAACTTGGAGTAGTAGTTTTTGCACTTAAAATATAGAGACACTATCTATATGGAACTAAGTGTACAGTATACACCGACCATAAGAGTCTTCAGCATATTTTTGATCAAAAACAACTCAATATGAGGCAACGTCACTGGATAGAGTTATTGAAAGATTACGATTGTGAAATCCGTTACCACCCCAGAAAGGCTAATGTGGTAGCTGATGCCCTAAGTCAGAAAGAAAGAGTAAAACCTCTTAGGGTTCGAGCTTTAAACATTACAATTCGTACTGATCTCACAAAGCAAATTCAAGAAGCACAGTTAGAGGCTTTAAAAGAAGAAAATGAAAAAGTCGAAATGAGCAAAGGGTTAAAAAAATAGCTTGAAGTAAAAGCCGATGGAACCCTGTATTTTGCTGGTAGGATATGGGTACCAAGACATGGTAACCTAAGGCAACTAATATTGGATGAAGCACACAAAACGAGGTACTCAATTCACCCAGGAAACGGGAAAATGTACCCCGATCTTAAGAAGTTCTATTGGTGGCCTAATATGAAGACAAAAATTTCTACTTATGTAAGTAAATGTTTGACATGTGCCAAGGTCAAAGCTGAGCACCAAAAGCCGTCAGGGTTACTGCAACAACCAGAAATTCCTAAGTGGAAATGGGAAAGAATAACCATGGATTTCATTACAAAATTGCCAAGGACTACAAGTAGTCATGATACTATTTGGGTGATAGTTGATCGCCTCACTAAGTCAGCTCACTTTATACCAATAAAGGAGACAGACGGTATGAAGAGATTAGCACGCCTATATTTAAAGGAAGTAGTTTCTAGGCATGGTGTACCTATCTCCATCATATCTGATCGCGACACCCGATTCACATCACGTTTTTGGCAGTCATTACAAAAAGCATTGGGAACTCAATTAGATATGAGCATTGCTTATTGTAGTGACCCGAACTTTTCCATGTTATATATATTAAATGAAATTGATATTTATATTATTAAGTGTTTCCAACATGTTAACCAATCAAACTTGTTAAGACTTGATTAATTGAAATAAGTTTTATATAGACAATTGACCACCCAAGTTGACCAGTGATTCACGAACGTTAAAACTTGTAAAAACTATATGATGTCATATATATGGAATATATATATATATATATATATATATATATATATATATATATATATATATATATAGTTAACATGGTATTATGATAAGTAAACATATCATTAAGTATATTAACAATGAACTACATATGTAAAAACAAGACTACTAATTTAATGATTTCGAAACGAGGCATATATGTAACGATTATCGTTGTAACGACATTTAATTGTATATATATCATATTAAGATATATTAATACATCATAATATCATGTTAATATAATAATTTAACATCTCATTAGATATAATAAACATTGGGTTAACAACATTTAACAAGATCGTTAACTTAAAGGTTTCAAAACAACACTTACATGTACCGACTAACGATGACTTAACGACTCAGTTAAAATGTATATACATGTAGTGTTTTAATATGTATTCATACACTTTTGAAAGACTTCAAGACACTTATTAAAATACTTCTACTTAATAAAAATGCTTACAATTACATCCTCGTTCAGTTTCATCAACAATTCTACTCGTATGCACCCGTATTCGTACTCGTACAATACACAGCTTTTAGATGTATGTACTATTGGTATATACACTCCAATGATCAGCTCTTAGCAGCCCATGTGAGTCACCTAACACATGTGGGAACCATCATTTGGCAACTAGCATGAAATATCTCATAAAATTACAAAAATATTAGTAATCATTCATGACTTATTTACATGTAAACAAAATTACACATCCTTTATATCTAATCCATATACCAACGACCAAAAATACCTAAAACACTTTCATTCTTCAATTTTCTTCATCTGATTGATCTCTCTCAAGTTCTATCTTCAAGTTCTAAGTGTTCTTCATATATTCTATAAGTTATAGTTTCATAAAATCAAGAATACTTCCAAGTTTGCTAGCTTACTTCCAATCTTGTAAAGTGATCATCCAACCTCAAGAAATCTTTCTTATTTACAGTAAAATATCTTTCTAATACAAGGTAATACTCATATTTAAACTTTGATTCAATTTCTATAACTATAACAATCTTATTTCGAGTGGAAATCTTACTTGAACTTATTTTCGTGTCATGATTCTGCTTCAAGAACTTTCAAGCCATCCAAGGATCCTTTGAAGCTTGATCTATTTTTCTCATTTCCAGTAGGTTTATCCACAAAATCTGAGGTAGTAATGATGTTCATAACATCATTCGATTCATATATATAAAACTACCTTATTCGAAGGTTTAAACTTGAAATCACTAGAACATAGTTTAGTTAATTCTAAACTTGTTCGCAAACAAAAGTTAATCCTTCTAACTTGACTTTTAATATCAACTAAACACATGTTCTATATCTATATGATATGCTAACTTAATGATTAAAACCTAAAAACACGAAAAACACCGTAAAACTGGATATACGCCGTCGTAGTAACACCGCGGGCTGTTTTGGGTTAGTTAATTAAAAACTACGATAAACTTTGATTTAAAAGTTTTTCTTCTGGGAAAATGATTTTTCTTATGAACATGAAACTATATCCAAAAATCATGGTTAAACTCGAAGTGGAAGTATGTTTTCCAAAATGTTCATCTAGACGTCGTTCTTTCGACTGAAATGACTACCTTTACAAAAATGATTTGTAACCTGTATTTCCGGCTATAAAATTATACTTTTTCTGTATAGATTCATAAACTTAAGTTCAATATGAAACCATATCAATTAGATTCACTCAAAACGGATTTAAAACGAATAAGTTATGGGTAAAACAAGATTGGATATTTTTGCTTGTTGTAGCTACGTGAAAATTGGTAACAAATCTATATTAATCATATCCTAGCTAACTTGTATTGTATTATACATGTATTCTAATATATTATGCAATCTTGGGATACCATAGACACGTATGCAAATGTTTTGACATATCATATCGACCCATCTATATATATTATTTGGAACAACCATAGACACTCTATATGCAGTAATGTTGGAGTTAGCTATACAGGGTTGTGGTTAATTCCAAATATATATATTCTTTGAGTTGTGATCTAGCCTGAGATGTGTATACACTGGATCGTGGATTGATTCAAGATAATATATATCAATTTATTTCTGTACATCTAACTATGGACAACTAGTTGTAGGTTACTAACGAGGACAGCTGACTTAATAAACTTAAAACATCAAAATGTATTAAAAGTGTTGTTAATATATTTTGAACATACTTTGATATATATGTATATATTTGTTATAGGTTCGTGAATCGACCAGTGGCAAGTCTTACTTCCCGACGAAGTAAAAATCTGTGAAAGTGAGTTATAGTCCCACTTTTAAAATCTAATATTTTGGGATGAGAATACATGCAGTTTTATAAATGTTTTACGAAATAGACACAAGTAATTGAAACTACATTATATGGGTGAATGATCGAAGCCGAATATGCCCCTTTTGCTTGGTAACCTAAGAATTAGTAAACCGATCTACTAATTGACGCGAATCCTAAAGATAGATCTATTGGGCCTAACGAACCCCATCCAAAGTACCGGATGCTTTAGTACTTCGAATTCATTTTTATCATGTCCGAAGGATTTCCCGGAATGATAGGGGATATTCTTATATGCATCTTGTTAATGTCGGTTACCAGGTGTTCACCATATGAATGAATTTTATCTCTATGTATGGGATGTATATTGAAATATGAAATCTTGTGGTCTATTATTATTATGATTTGATAATATATAGGTTAAACCTATAACTCACCAACATTTTTGTTGATGTTTTAAGCATGTTTATTCTCAGGTGATTATTAAGAGCTTCTGCTGTTGCATACTAATATAAGGACAAGATTTGGAGTCCATGCTTGTATGATATTATGTAAAAAATGCATTCAAGAAACTTATTTTTGATGTAATATATTCTTATTGTAAACCATTATGTAATGGTCGTGTGTAAACGGTATTTTTTAGATTATCATTACTTGATAATCTACGTAATGCTTTTTAAACCTTTATCAATAAAATAAAGGTTATGGTTGTTTTAAAAATGAATGCAGTCTTTGAAAAACGTCTCATATAGAGGTCAAAACCTCGCGACGAAATCAATTAATATGGAACGTTTATAATCAATATGAACGGGACATTTCAGTTGGTATCCGAGCGTTGGTCTTAGAGAACCAGAAATTTGCATTAGTGTGTCTTATCGAGTTTGTTAGGATACATTAGTGAGTCTGGACTTCGACCGTGTTTTCTTTAAAAACGATTGTTTAACACTTTTGTTAGAAACTATATATTATTAACATGTAAATATTATGTGACATATTAACCTCTTAATGTGTTTGATATTGTGTGATAGATGTCTACCACTTGTACAAATCCCATTGATTCACCTAATAATAATGAAGAGTCGAATATATTTTGGGAAGATTCACAAATTCCCATAGAGGAACCGGAAGAGGAGGAACCGGAAGAGGAGGAACCGGAAGAAGAGGATCCAGAAGAGGAGGACTTGGAAGAGGAGGAACCAGAAGAAGAAGAGGTTCCGGAGGAAGAAATATTGATACCTATAGTAAATCGATTAAATAAAAGAAAATCCTCAACCAACGGACCAAAGTTAATAATGGTCAATGGTGTTTCCATCGAGGAAGCAAAATATTGGGAAGATTACCAATTTTTCGATGAATCGGATCCCGATGAGGATTCCGATGATGTTATAGAAATTACCTCGACCCAATTTAATAAAGCGAAAGAAAATAATAAGGGAAAAGGTATAAAAATAGAGAAACCCGATTCCAACCCCGATGAACTTTATATGTATCGGCAACATCCGTATTTCCTAAAATGTAACAATGACCCAGGAACCTCTAAACCACTAGGTTTTTCTACACCATTATGGAAAACGATGGCTCGTATTTGAGGAACACCATATATTCCTAGAAAATTAGGAAAACGAACCAAGTCCGAAGAAGAAGAAACCAGTGATTCAGATTAGAGGGTTGTAATCATGTTGTGTATTATATGTATTGTAGTGTGCTTGTACATTTATGTTCTATGTAAAAATTGCTTGTATTGTTTGTTAATTATCTTTTACGAATCTAATCCTTGTCTATTTTACAGTATAAAAACAAAATGGACGTTAAGGGTAGACAACCGAATATTTTAGAAGATCTACCAGAGGATATAATTGAGGAAATCTTGTCTAGAGTCGGTCAGAATTCATCAGCACAATTAATTATGGCAAAATTAACTTGTCAAACATTTGAAAGACTTTCCAGAAATGCCTTAGTTTATAAAAGGCTTTCCTTTGATAGGTGGGGTATATCACATTGGGGAGACCGTAAGTTACGCCGTGTTTTCTTTAAAGCGTTAAATGCGGGGAACCCAAATGCAATTTTACGCTACGGGTTAAGAACCTATTTTGACTCAACATATCACAACATAAGATTTCGTGAATTAGAAAGAGCTTCTAACATGCAACATAAAGAAGCATGTTATGCTTACGGGTTAGTGATGTTCGCTTCTTACCAAAGTGAGAAAAAGAACATCGGATTGCAACTTTTAAATAAAACCTTCCCACAAGTGACGAATTCAGTAGTTGGGGTGAGAAACAACGTTTTTAGATTATTACGGGGCTGTTGGACATTACGAAACCCTCGTCCTTTTGACGACATTACAACATGCTGCCTAGCCAATGGTCATAACGGTTATTTTCCACAAGACCAAGAATGGGAAGTCGTCTTAGTAAAACCAGAATGCATGACTTGTTTCTGGACTTATGAATTACGTGTCTTTATTTCCTTTGCTGAACAACTTGCGTATTAACTAGGTTTATCTTCAAAACTGTCTTGTATCAAAGTGTACTATATTTCATGTTATATGTAATATAGCGAAGTTGTAAGTTTGAAGAATATTTGTATGTGATATATTATTATAATCAGTTTTTCATATGGAATTGTAGTAGTTGAATTGTATATTAGCTACTAAGTATGAACTTAACGGGTAGGTAGTACCCGAATTTAAACTTATAAAACGCTAATATGAAGAAAAAGCTTTTATAAATGAGTTCATATTATGCTACAAAATACTATTGACTACTCTTAATATTCTGTATGATTAACTCGATTCAGTTGGCTATTTTGAAGGAAATGGCACCGACTACTCGACACACCATGAATATGAGCGAAGAGGAATTTCGTACCTTTCTTGCTGCAAACATAGCCGCAGTACAGGCTGCGCTACATACCAACAATAACTCTGAATCCAGCAATGCAGCTAACAGCGTAAGAAATCGTGTAAGATGCTCCTACAAAGAATTCACTGCCTGCAAACTTTTGGAATTTGATGAAACCGAAGGACCAATTGGATTGAAACGGTGGACCGAGAAAGTCGAATCAGTGTTTGCCATAAGTAAGTGTACTGAAGAGGACAAAGTTAAGTACGCTACGCATACCTTCACAGGTACTGCGTTAATGTGGTGGAACACCTATCTTGAACAGGTAGGACAAAATGCTGCTTACGCACTACCGTGGTCGACATTCAAGCAATTGATGAATGAGCAGTACCGTCCTAGAAACGAAGTCAATAAACTCAAGGCAGAACTTAGAGAGTTACAAACACAAGGGTTCGACATTACCACATATGAACGATGATTCACAGAGTTGTGCCTATTATGTCCGGGAGCATTCGAAGATGAAGAAGATAAGATCGACGCGTTTGTAAAAGGGTTACCAGTAAGGATTCAAGAAGATGTGAGTTCACACGAGCCCGCTTCTATACAGAAGGCAAGTCGAATGGCTCATAAACTCATAAATCAGATTGAGGGAAGAATTAAAGAGCAGGCGGCCAAAAAAGCCAACACGAAATAACTCAAGAGGAAGTGGGAGGAAAACGGTGACAAGAGTCACCAGTACAACAACAACAACAATTACAACCACAATCGCAACAACTATCCCAACAACCGTAACAACAATCGTAACAATAACTGCAATCCTAACAATAACTACAACAAACATCCCAACAACAACAACAACAACTACAACAACCGTTTCAACAACAATAACAATCCCAACAACAACCTTAATAACAACAACGGCAACAAAAACCAAAAACAGCCATGTCATAGGTGTGAAGAAAATCATCAGGGGTTTTGCACGACATTTTGCAATAGGTGTAAAAGAAATGGTTATAGCGCGATAAAGTGTGAGGTCTACGGACCAAAGTTTAGCAGAACTAAAGGAACAAATAATGTCGGAACAAGTAATGCCGAAACGAATAGTGTCGGAGCAAGTAATACCAACGCTGTTTGTTATAAATGTGGAAAATCGGGCCACATTATTAGAAATTACCCGAATCAGGAGAATACTAATGGGCAGGGTGGTGGAAGAGTTTTCAATATTAATGCGGTAGAAGCAAAGGAAGACCCGGAGCTTGTTACGGGTACGTTTCTTATTGACGATAAATCTGCTTATGTTTTATTTGATTCAGGTGCGGATAGAAGCTATATGAGTAGAGAATTTTGTGCTAAATTAAGTTGCCCATTGACGCCTTTGGATAGTAAATTTTTACTCGAATTAGCAAACGGTAAATTAATTTCAGCAGATAATATATGTCGGGATAGAGAAATTAAACTGGGGGATGAAACGTTTAAAATTAATTTAATACCAGTCGAGTTAGGGAGTTTTGATGTAATAATTGGTATGGACTGGTTGAAAAAGGTGAGTGCAGAGGTCGTTTGTTACAAAAATGTGATTCGCATTGTACGTGAAAAAGGAAAACCTTTAATGGTGTACGGAGAAAAGAACAACGCGAAATTAAATCTTATTAGTAGTTTGAAGGCGCAAAAACTAATAAGAAAAGGTAGTTACGTCATTCTAGCACACATCGAGGAAGTTAAACCTGAAGAAAAGAACATCAGTGATGTTCCCGTCGCAAAAGAATTTCCCGATGTATTTCCGAAAGAATTACTGGGATTACCCCCACATCGATCCGTTGAATTTCAAATAGACCTTGTACCAGGAGCTACACCAATAGCTCGTGCTCCATACAGACTCGCACCCAGCAAAATGAAAGAATTACAAAGTCAGTTACAGGAAATTTTAGAGCGTGGTTTCATTCGACCAAGCACATCACCATGGGGAGGTCCTGTTTTGTTTGTCAAGAAGAAAGATGGTACATTCAGGTTGTGTGTCGACTACCGAGAGTTGAACAAACTTACCATCAAGAACCGTTACCCACTACCGAGAATCGACGACTTATTTGATCAACTACAAGGCTCATCTGTTTATTCGAAGATCAATTTACGTTCTGGACATCATCAAATGCGGGTGAAGGAGGATGATATTCCAAAGACTGCTTTTAGGACGCGTTACGGTCATTACGAGTTTATGGTTATGCCGTTTAGATTGACTAACGCACCACCTGTGTTCATGGACCTCATGAACCGAGTATGTGGGCCATATCTTGACAAGTTTGTCATTGTTTTCATCGATGACATACTTATTTACTCGAAGAATGATCAAGAACATTTGAGAAAAGTGATAGAATTGCTGAGAAAAGAAAAACTGTACGCTAAGTTTTCAAAGTGTGCATTTTGGTTGAAAGAAGTTGAAATCCTCGGTCACATAGTGAACAAAGAAGGTATCCAGGTGGATCCAGCAAAGATTGAAACCGTTGAAAAGTGGGAAACCCCGAAAACTCTGAAACACATACGCCAGTTTTTAAGACTAGCTGGTTACTACAGAAGGTTCATTCAAGACTTTTCCAGAATAGCAAAACCCTTGATTGCATTAACGCATAAAGGGAAGAAATTTGAATGGAAAGATGAACAAGAGAAAGCGTTTCAATTGTTAAAGAAAAAGTTAACTACGACACCTATATTGTCATTACCTGAAGGGAATGATGATTTTTTGATATATTGTAATGCCTCAAAGCAAGGTCTCGGTTGTGTATTAATGCAACGAACGAAAGTAATTGCTTATTCGTCTAGACAATTGACGATTCACGAACAGAATTATACGACGCATGATTTGGAATTAGGCGCGGTTGTTTTTGCATTAAAGACTTGGAGGCACTACTTATATGGGGTCAAAAGTATTATATATACCGACCACAAAAGTCTTCAACACATATTTAATCAGAAACAACTGAATATGAGGCAGCGTAGGTGGATTGAATTGTTGAATGATTACGACTTTAAGATTCGTTACCATCCGGGAAAGGCAAATGTGGTAGCCGATGCCTTGAGCAGAAAGGACAGAGAACCCATTCGAGTAAAATCTATGAATATAATAATTCACACTAACCTTACTACTCAAATAAAGGAGGCGCAACAAGGAGTTTTAAAAGAGGGAAATTTAAAGGATGAAATACCCAAAGGATCGAAGAAGCATCTTAATATTCGGGAAGACGGAACCCGGTATAGGGCTGAAAGAATTTGGGTACCAAAATTTAGAGATATGAGAGAAATGGTACTTAGAGAAGCTCATAGAACCAGATACTCAATACATCCTAGAACGGGGAAGATGTACAAGGATCTCAAGAAACATTTTTGGTGGCCAGGTATGAAAGCCGATGTTGCTAAACACGTAGGGGAATGTTTGACGTGTTCTAAGGTCAAAGCAGAGCATCAGAAACTATCAGGTATACTTCAACAACCTGAAATCCCGGAATGGAAATGATAAAACATTACCATGGATTTCATCACTAAATTTTCAAGGACTGCAAGTGGTTTTGATACTATTTGGGTAATAGTTGATCGTCTCACCAAATCAGCATACTTTCTGCCAATAATAGAAGATGACAAGATGAAGTTAGCACGACTGTATTTAAAGGAAGTCATCTCCAGACATGGAATACCAATCTCTATTATCTCTGATAGGGATGGAAGATTTATTTCAAGATTCTGGCAGACATTACAGCAAGCATTAGGAACTCGTCTAGACATGAGTACTGCCTATCATCCACAAACTGATGGGCAGAGCGAAAGGATGATACAAACACTTGAAGACATACTACGAGCATGTGTTATTGATTTCGGAAACAGTTGGGATCGACACCTACCGTTAGCAGAATTTTCTTACAACAACAGCTACCATTCAAGCATTGAGATGGCGCCGTTTGAAGCACTTTATGGTAGAAAGTGCAGGTCTCCAATTTGTTGGAGTGAAGTGGGGGATAGACAGATTACGGGTCCGGAGATAATACAAGAAACTACCGAGAAGATCATCCAAATTCAACAACGGTTGAAAACCGCCCAAAGTCGACAAAAGAGCTACGTTGACATTAAAAGAAAATATATAGAATTTGAAATTGGAGAAATGGTCATGCTTAAAGTTGCACCTTGGAAAGGCGTTGTTCGATTTGGTAAACGAGGGAAATTAAATTCAAGGTATATTGGGCCATTCAAGGTTATTGATCGTGTCGGACCAGTAGCTTACCGACTTGAGTTACCTCAACAACTCGTGACTGTACATAACACTTTCCATGTCTCGAATTTGAAGAAATGTTTTGCTAAAGAAGATCTCACTATTCCGTTAGACGCAATCCAAATCAACGAAAAAATTCAATTCATCGAAGAACCCGTCGAAATAATGGATCGTGAGGTTAAAAGACTTAAGCAAAACAAGATACCAATTGTTAAGGTTCGATGGAATGCTCGTAGAGGACCCGAGTTCACCTGAGAATGAGAAGATCAGATGAAAAAGAAATACCCGCAATTATTTCCAGAAGATACGTCAACACCTCCAACTGCTTAAAATTTCGGGACGAAATTTATTTAACGGGTAGGTACTGTAGTGACCCGAACTTTTCCATGTTTATATATATTAAATGAAATTGATATTTATATGATTAAGTGTTTCCAACATGTTAAGTAATCAAACTTCTTAAGACTTGATTAATTGAAATAGGTTTTATATAGACAATTGACCACCCAAGTTGACCAGTGATTCACGAACGTTAAAACTTGTAAAAACTATATGATGTCATATATATGGATATATATATATATATATATATATATATATATATATATATATATATATATATATATATATATATATATATATATATATATATATATATAGTTAACATGGTATTATTATAAGTAAAAATATCATTAAGTATATTAACAATGAACTACATATGTAAAAACAAGACTACTAACTTAATGATTTCGAAACGAGGCATATATGTAACGATTATCGTTGTAACGACATTTAATTGTATATATATCATATTAAGATATATTAATACATCATAATATCATGTTAATATAATAATTTAACATCTCATTAGATATAATAAACATTGGGTTAACAACATTTAACAAGATGGTTAACTTAAAGGTTTCAAAACAACACTTACATGTAACGACTAACGATGACTTAACGACTCAGTTAAAATGTATATACATGTAGTGTTTTAATATGTATTCATACACTTTTGAAAGACTTCAAGACACTTATCAAAATACTTCTACTTAACAAAAATGCTTACAATTACATCCTCGTTCAGTTTCATCAACAATTCTACTCGTATGCACCCGTATTCGTACTCGTACAATACACAGCTTTTAGATGTATGTACTATTGGTATATACACTCTAATGATCAGCTCTTAGCAGCCCATGTGAGTCACCTAACACATGTGGGAACCATCATTTGGCAACTAGCATGAAATATCTCATAAAATTACAAAAATATTAGTAATCATTCATGACTTATTTACATGTAAACAAAATTACACATCCTTTATATCTAATCCATATACCAACGACCAAAAACAGCTACAAACACTTTCATTCTTCAATTTTCTTCATCTGATTGATCTCTCTCAAGTTCTATCTTCAAGTTCTAAGTGTTCTTCATATATTCTATAAGTTCTAGTTTCATAAAATCAAGAATACTTCCAAGTTTGCTAGCTTACTTCCAATCTTGTAATGTGATCATCCAACCTCAAGAAATCTTTCTTATTTACAGTAAGATATATTTATAATACAAGGTAATACTCATATTCAAACTTTGATTCAATTTCTATAACTATAACAATCTTATTTCGAGTGAAAATCTTACTTGAACTTGTTTTCGTGTCATGATTCTGCTTCAAGAACTTTCAAGCCATCCAAGGATCCTTTGAAGCTAGATCTATTTTTCTCATTTCTAGTAGGTTTATCCACAAAACTTGAGGTAGTAATGATGTTCATAACATCATTCGATTCATATATATAAAACTGCCTTATTCGAAGGTTTAAACTTGAAATCACTGGAAATAAGTTTAGTTAATTCTAAACTTGTTCGCAAACAAAAGTTAATCCTTCTAACTTGACTTTTAAAATCAACTAAACACATATTCTATATCTATATGATATGCTAACTTAATGATTTAAAACCTGAAAACACGAAAAACACCGTAAAACTGGATATACGCCGTCGTAGTAACACCGCGGGATGTTTTGGGTTAGTTAATTAAAAACTATGATAAACTTTGATTTAAAATTTGTTCTTATGGGAAAATGATTTTTCGTATGAACATGAAACTATATTCAAAAATCATGGTTAAACTCAAAGTGGAAGTATGTTTTCCAAAATGGTCATCTAGACGTCGTTCTTTCGACTGAAATGACTACCTTTACAAAAACGATTTGTAACCTGTATTTCTGACTATAAACTTATACTTTTTCTGTATAGATTCATAAACTTAAGTTCAATATGAAACCATAGCAATTGGATTCACTCAAAACGGATTTAAAACGAAGAAGTTATGGGTAAAACAAGATTGGATATTTTTGCTTGTTGTAGCTACGTGAAAATTGGTAACAAATCTATATTAATCATATCCTAGCTAACTTGAATTGTATTATACATGTATTCTAATATATTATGTAATCTTGGGATACAATAGACACGTATGCAAATGTTTTGACATATCATATCGACCCATCTATATATATTATTTGTAACAACCATAGACACTCTATATGCAGTAATGTTGGAGTTAGCTATACAGGGTTGGGGTTGATTCCAAAAATATATATACGTTAGCTATACAGGGTTGGGGTTGATTCCAAAAATATATATACTTTGAGTTGTGATCTAACCTGAGACGTGTATACACTGGGTCGTGGATTGATTCAAGATAATATATATCAATTTATTTCTGTACATCTAACTATGGACAACTAGTTGTAGGTTACTAACGAGGACAGCTGACTTAATAAACTTAAAACATCAAAATGTATTAAAAGTGTTGTAAATATATTTTGAACATACTTTGATATAAATGTACATATTTGTTATAGGTTCGTGAATCGACCAGTGGCCAAGTCTTACTTCCTTACGAAGTAAAAATCTGTGAAAGTGAGTTATAGTCCTGTAACAACCCAACCCGTTCACCAACCAAAAACGCGAAATAAAAAAAAAATTTAAAACTGATCTGGAGGGTGCGCGGCGCGCACCACTGCCTATGCGTGGTGCGCACAAGGCCTGAGACAGTTCTGATCAAAATGTCCATTTTTCGCGAAAAGATCTTCGACTTCCCGACACTTTTAGACCGAACGCTTTTCACAACAAACTCATATATGTAAAACTAACACGAATCAAACATAAAAATGATGTTTTACAAGCGGGGCCCACCCGACCCAAAATACAAGTTTAATACAAGTTTAGAGTTTCGACCACCAAAAAGTTTAAGTTCCAAACTACACAATGAGCATGGCGTTTGGGATTAAACTACCCAACTACCGGTCAAACTCCAAGAGCTACTAAAGCCAAAAGCGTCCCCTAGCATCTAGCGGGATCTCTAGTCCAATACGATGCCCTTACCCTTGTCCAAAACCGAACCTATAAAATGGTAAACAACGAGAGGGTAAGCAAAGCTTAGTGAATGCAATAATTATACGAATACATATATAATTATACCTACTTGCATACACTTACACAAACCGCAAACATGCTAGCAACACAATTAGCTTATCGTCACATTAACAAGCTATAATCTCCAATGCCACAAGCTAGCAACAACCGCATAATAATATAACTCGAAATGATATAATATGCTTACAACACAAGTAACCATGGTTAACCAATAGTACAAGGGAACGACGCTCGCGAAAACGCCATCGGTGTTCACAACATCCGTTAGGGCACTTAACACCTCGCACCACTAACCCCTAGGGTGGCACCTTAACACCTCGGCACATCACCCCGAGTGGCATCTTAACACCTCGATGCAACACTCATTATTTTACGGAGTGGTGTCTTAACACCTCGACACTACACTCCTAGGTGGCATCTTAACACCTCGATGCTACACCCGAGTGGCATCTTAACACCTCGATGCTACACTCTTCACGTGAAACGTGGTGTCTTAACACCTCGACACTACACCTTTCACGCTACAACAAATAGATACATTATATACATACGCATATAATTATTCCACCCACCTTAACAATTAGATGACGATTTCAACCTCCACAAGCTTCAAAGCAAAGTACCTAATATAATAAGTACTTGATCAACACACAAGCTAAGTGGACTCAATACTAACACTTGCACATGAGCATTTAATGACTTAATGTATTAAATAGCCCATTTATACCAAAACCGCCCAATTAAAGTCAAGACCACCACTAATCACTTTAAAGCTAGTGATTAAGGTCCAACAACACCAACTAATACATAATTAAGGTAATTCATACCCATCTTTCCAAACTAGGTCAATTTATTACCCAAATAACCATTTTAAGACAACACACCCATTTTGGGTCATCCACTAACTAACCAACACCCATTTACTAAATAACTAGGTGTGTTAGCAATTAACTCACCAATTAGGGTTCATAAACATCATTTAATACTTTGAAACCCTAGACTAGTCACCAATTAGTATTTAAGACTCAATTTTACCCAAGAACACCCAAAATCACCAATAATGGGTTTTGTGTTCATCATTTACTCAAACCCTAACCCTTACACTAAATCAAAGTAAGGAAAAAAAAATTAGAACATACCACAACCACCACAACGAAGCTAGAGATAAGATGAACGACTTTAATGCTTGAACTTTAACCCAAAACAAGCTCCTTCCTCTTGGATTTAAGCTTTCTCTCTCAAAAATCACAATCTCTCTCTAGAATCAAAGTTAAAGTGATAAGGTTGTTGATTATGGAGTAATGGTGCTCCACAAACTGACCTATCTGTCTCTAAGCCGTCCATAAGTGAATTTACCAAAATGCCCATCAAAATATCTGATTTAAAAAGCTGGAACCCGGCTACAGTAAGGGGTGCGCGGCGCGCTCCCTTTAGTGTGCGCGGCGCGTACTAGGCTCAGCTCACTCAGTGACTTCTGTTTAACAGCACAACATCACCCACACTCTATGTAACATATTTACACTGCTGTACAAACTGATTAGGGTCTTACAACTCTCCCCCACTTATTCGGATTGCGTCCTCGCAATCCAAGCCGCATGACAAGAGGGAAGATAAACCAACACGAATTCTTCGGGCTCCCAAGTAAACTCGGAACCCTTACTACGATGCCATTGAACTTTAAAAGTCCTAACCTCTTTATGCCTCAACCTTTTGACCTTCTCATCGAGTATGGCAATCGGCTCCTCAATATACTCTAACTTATTGTTTAGCTCAATTTCGTCTACCGGCACCCATGATGAATCATCCGCAAGACACTTACGGAGATGGGAAACATGAAATGTATTATGAATCCCCGCAAGCTCTCCGGGTAATTCCAAACGATACGCGACTTCACCAACACGAGCTAAAACTTTAAAGGGACCAATAAACCGAGGAGCTAACTTTCCCCATTTTCGAAATCGAATAATACCCTTCCATGGCGAAACCTTAAGCATCACCATATCGCCTTCTTGGAACTCAATCAATCGCCTACGTCTATCGGCATACGACTTTTGCCTATCTTGAGCCTTCTTCAAATGTTCCCGAATCAAATCGATCTTGCTATTGGTCTCTAAAACCAAATCGGTACTCCCGATCTCTCTTTGACCCACTTCTCCCCAACAAACGGGAGTTCGACACCTACGCCCATAAAGCATTTCGTAAGGTGGCATCCCGATACTAGTATGATAACTATTATTGTACGAGAATTCCACCAAAGGCAAATGCTCATCCCAACTACCACCAAAGTCACTGATGCACGCCCGTAACATATCTTCCAAAGTTTGATTCGTACGTTCGGTTTGACCGTCCGTTTGAGGATGATACGCCGTGCTCAACTTCAATTGCGTACCCATATCTTCATGAAACTTTTCCCAAAACCGAGATGTAAAACGGGTATCTCGATCCGAAATAATAGATATAGGAACCCCATGTCGTGAGACCACTTCCTTGATAAACAACTTAGCCATGGTCTCCGACGATATCGCTTCTTTAATGGGAAGAAACAAAGCGCTCTTTGTCAATCGGTCAACTATAACCCAAATCGAATCGAATTGGGTTCTCGCCGTTTTAGGTAACTTTGTAATGAAATCCATGGTAATGTGCTCCCATTTCCATTTCGGGATTTCTAACGGTTGCAATTTACTATACGGCTTTTGGTGTTCGGCTTTTACTTGCAAACACGTGACGCATTGCTCAACATACTTCACAACATCACGCTTCATGCCCGGCCACCAATAATCTTTCTTCAAGTCAAGATACATTTTCGTCGCGCCCGGATGAATGGAATATTTTGACTTATATGCTTCATCAAGTAGCACTCATCGGTAATCACCCATCTTAGGCACCCACACCCTTCCTTGAAAAGAAAATAAACCACGCGGACCCATAGTAATAAACTCCGATTGGCCCACGATTCGCTCCGTATGCTTGTTGTGAACATAAGCCTCTATTTGAATCTCACCAAACTTTTCAAGAAAATCGTTGGTAATAATCAAACATAACGATCCAACTCGTATCACCGGATGTTGACTCTTTCGACTCAACGCATCCGCGACCACATTCGCCTTACCCGGATGATAAAGTATTTCACAATCGTAGTCTTTCACCACATCCATCCACCTACGTTGGCGATAATTCAAATCTCGTTGTTTAAAGAGATGTTTCAAACTCTTATGATCAGAATAAATCGTACACTTGACACCATACAAGTAATGGCGCCAAATTTTCAACGCATGCACAACCGCCGCCAACTCAAGATCATGAGTCGGATACCTCGTTTCATGTTCTTTTAATTGTCGAGAGGCATAAGCGATGACTTTACCTCTTTGCATTAGAACACACCCGAGACCATTTAAGGAAGCATCACAATAAACCACCATGTCTTCAACACCTTCCGGTAACACTAACACCGGAGCTTGACACAACTTCTCTTTTAACAATTGAAAAGCAATTTCTTGCTCGTTCTCCCAAACAAACCTCGCATTCTTCCTTGTCAATTTCGTCAACGAAGAAGCGATCTTAGAAAAATCTTGGATAAACTGACGATAATAACCGGCCAATCCGAGAAAACTTCGGATTTCCGTAGGCGTAGTCGGTCGTCCCCAACTCTTCACCGTTTCGATCTTCCCCAGATCTACTTGAATACCGTTTTCGTTCACAATATGACCAAGGAATTGAACTTCCCTTAGCCAAAATTCACATTTGGAGAACTTTGCATACAACTTCTCCTTTCGTAGCGTCTTCCATACTTCACGTAAATGATGTTCATGTTCGTTCATACTTTTCGAGTAGACTAGTATGTCGTCAATGAACACTATTACCGACTTGTCCAACATAGGTTGGCATACTCGGTTCATAAGATCCATGAATGCCGCCGGTGCATTCGTAAGACCAAAAGGCATTACCACAAATTCAAAATGCCCATAACGCGTTCGAAAAGCTATTTTCTCGATGTCTTCCTTACGGACCCGCATTTGGTGATAGCCGGACCGTAGGTCGATTTTAGAGAAATACGTTGCACCTTGAAGTTGATCAAACAAATCGTCAATCCTAGGTAACGGATAACGATTCTTGATCGTCACTTTATTCAACTCACTGTAATCAATGCACATACGCATACTACCATCTTTCTTCTTCACAAATAACACCGGAGCGCCCCATGGCGAAGCACTCGATCGAATAAAACCCTTCTCGAGCAACTCTTGGGTTTGATTTAACAACTCTTGCATTTCCGTTGGTGCTAAACGATAAGGAGTTTTAGCAATGGGAGTAGCTCCCGGAACCAACTCAATACGAAACTCAACTTGTCTTTCCGCCGGAACACCCGGTAATTCGTCCGAAAAAACGTCTTCGAATTCACTAACAACCGGAATTTCACGAATAGGTGGTGGCTCATTGCGATTATCAACAACATGAGCAAGGAAAGCCATGCCACCGGTAACAACAAAACGACGTGCCCGTGCAAAAGTGCATATCGGCACCGGTCTCCTTCGCTTATCACCATGAATAATTAACTCTCCCCCACTTAGGGTCTTCACACGAATAAACTTATCATGGCATGCAATATCGGCTCTATAACGATCGAGCCAATCCATACCAACGACAATATCAAAATCGCCCAAGGTCATTGGAATGAGATCAATTTTAAAGGTTTCGGCACCGAAAACAACATCACAATTTTCACACACATCAACCACTAGCACCGTCTTGCCGTCCGCTATTTCGAATTCTATCGGACGACTTAACTTAGCTAACGGTCTATTAAGTTTAGGCACAAATTTAGGAGACACAAACGACAAATTTGCACCGCTATCAAAAAGAATCCTTGCCGGATTAGAATTAACCATGTAAGTACCTGAGACAACTTCGTGCGATTGTTTGGCTTCATCATTGGTCATCAAATAATTGCGACCCCTAGCCGTACCCGCCGCCTTCTCTAACCGCTTCACATTGTCGTTTCGTAAGTCGGGACACTCCGGCTTCTTATGCCCTTCTTTGCCTCAATTAAAACAAGTGACTTTGTTTCCGGAAGATGGTTTCGGACACTCACGAGCCATATGACCCGGTTGCCCACAATTGTAGCACGTATAAGAAAACCCACCGGTAGTGCCCTTCTTTGCACTATTGACACTTTCGGCCCCCCTCTTGCTCTTCTTGCTTGAGGCGTTAGAGTAACTAAAACCTTTAAACTTTCTTTTGGAAAACATGAAATCACTCTTTCTTGGAACCTCCGGCTCAAAACCCCGAGCCAACTCAAACAATTCATCAAAAGTCTTAGCCATACCCCGACTAATCTTCCCCTTGTACTCATCATTCAAAGTACGGTAGAAATCCTTCATGAGCTTATGATCATCACCAACATATTCCGGGCAAAAACGAGTCTTTGCCAAGAATGTAGACTTGAGGGTAACCAAATCCATGGAACCTTGTTGCAAATGGTGCAACTCGTCCCGGATTCTATCGAGGTCGGAAGAAGTTCGGTATTCTTTGAAAAATTCTTTCTTGAACTCTTCCCAAGTCAAGCCCATACATTGTTCTTCACCATACAAGTTGATTTTATCGTCCCACCATAACTTAGCTTCTTCGCGTAACATGCTAGAACCATACCTCGTCTTCTTTTCGGGAGGACATTCCGCGGTACGGAAAGCTCCCTCAATATCGGAGATCCAACATGTACTTTTTAAAGGATCCCGCACCCCATTAAACATCGGGGGTTGAGCATCCTTGAAGTTCTTGTAGAGGAAGTCCCGCCTTCCTTCGCCTCCTTCGCCGCGAGGATAGATATTCCTAGCGTCAAGGGCCTCTTCGATAGTAGCCTTCATTCGTTCATTTATCAGATCGGTCACCTGCCCATCGACCGAATCTTGAAAGACGTTTCGGACGTCCGTAAGAAAATCCGCTTTTAACCTTTTAAAGACGGCCTCAACCTTGGCCGAAAACTCGGCGTCCTCGCTTGTACTTCCGTTATCATGATCGGGACCGTTTCTCGTCTTCATTCTATAAGACGAAATAGGTTAAACCACAAAAACGACAGGACAAATTACATATGTATATACATATATGCCACACTACTCCATCTCGCTCAACAATCATCGTACATTGCTTGTTTAACACGATTTGCACCCGTAACAACGGTAGCTACTCGTTGTTACGCGAGCACGTCGCATTCACTTGCTAGTACAACATCCGTCTTGCTTGATGATTGCTAAACGCAATACAAAACAATTAGCACAAGGTTAATTCTCATAAACCAAAGCACTAACAATTCCCGATTAGACCCAAAGTCCTACAAGTCCCGCATAAGGCGCTTACACAATAAAGTCTAAGTCTAGGCACCTATCTCAAGTCGCCTAAATCCCTTAGACCATGCTCTGATACCACTTGTAACAACCCAACCCGTTAACCAACCAAAAACGCGAAATAAAAAAAAAATTTAAAACTGATCTGGAGGGTGCGCGGCGCGCACCACTGCCTATGCGCGGCGCG